>NC_056732.1:1415896358-1415956264 GCF_019279795.1 Protopterus annectens | reverse complement strand
TTTTTTTTTCTTTTTCTTTTTTAAAAGGTGGGAAAAAAAAGGGGCCAAAAAATGGGGTTTTTTAAAACCCAATAATCCCTATTTTTTTGCGTTGTTTGGGTTTTTTTTGGGGGCCTTTAAAAAATTTTTTATTTTTGGTTCCAAAACCAAGGCCCCCATCTGTTACACAGTATGATAGCGAGTGCTCCCCATTTTGTTGCTGGCAGATTGAGTGCTGTGTACGCCGGTGTTCGCACAGCAGTCCGACTTTGTATGGGGAATGTCAACTGTAGTCCCTATGTGTATTTCCTGTGTTATGCCTTACTGCGGCTGTGTAATTCCACCGGGTTTGCAGTTATGGGTGCCATCTTGGTCGTACGCTTGTCCATCCATGAGAATTGCCTACTGGACACTGGTATTGGGCTGTACACATTTCACACCTGCATTTAGCATTCTCCGGTGGATGCTTTGCATTATTGGTGGGGAGTAAGGCAGGTGCTACGCCCACATCCCTCCCACGGGGCGGGACAATGGGTTATCTGCCAAACAACACCGAGCCCCATTTCTGCATACCCAAGATCCCATGGCTGCAACAGTCGACAGTACCCATTACACATCCTTCATGTGTGCGGGACTGGGATGTGGACGCACTTCTATGGACTTGGAACTCTGGGGATTTCTGTGCATATGTGCTGCATTCCATGGACAGCTATCATCAACATTGAACACGCTTGCGGTGCATATGTCTAGCTGTGCCGTGGTCACAACTATCGGTTCACGTGGTTGGCGATGAAGGCTGCGCATTCCGTATGGGAAAATTTTTGGGTCCTACAATGGACACCAATGTGCATATGTAAAGTGTAGAGCTTGTCGGACTGTGTCCATGTGGCCAGTGGTTTTGACTGCTGCTGTGTGTTCACTGTCGCAGATGTCTGCTTGACTACCCATAGTGTGTAGTGCTTCACGAAACCATGTTTTCCAAAACCGGAACCAAATGGTGTGCATCCAATGATGCAGGTTAACAACCGCTTTACATAATCCCCAGAGGTCCCAGTAGGGGAGTATCGCCACTTTATTGTCGGAATTACACCACCATACCAGGTAAATCACGGGCACTTTGGCCCGGTCTTACTGGCCATTTGCAAGTGTAATTAGCAGACACATGTCAATACATGTGTAATAATACATATTGTAATACCGACGTTAATCTATGTTATTTGGACAATGGCTTCTGCTATTGACATACGTTGGTGTGGGTGTTGCCGGTTACCATACACATGGCTTTCTCAAAGGCCGAATTCACAATTCTGAACGCTACTGTGGTCTCCTTTAAGGACCCTGAGCCAGTGGTCAACAGTACTCAAGCCACTGCATCACTTACATATGCCTTCTACCGGTACCTACAGGACTGCATGGATCAGGCATTCCCTTACCCAACTGTGGTTCATTGTACCAATGCCAAGCATCCAGTGTGGTGTACCCCAGCCATACACAAGCTGTACAACGAGGAGGTGGCTACTACAAGGCAGAGCAGACACCTTGTGAGGTATGACACCCTTGCTCATTATATGTGTACAGCTACAGGCTGTCATGACATGGTCCGGGGCAGGTTCCACAGATATATCTCCATGGACTCGGCAGACAATCATACAGCCTTCATTTGCTATGCTGGACACCTGGGAGGTAACTCACACATATGCTCTGACTGGGTTCACAATGATGTGGAGTTTACTGAACATACACACATTGCCAACATACGGGCTGACAGGTTCGGTGAAGACATCTCCACCCCCCCCACATGGAGAGATGTCTGTACCAGCGGTTTGTGGTCCCGAATGTTCTGTAACGCACGGGTGGGACATGCTCTCTCCAGGGTAGTGAACATAGCATCCATGGGACCAGCTGGTGTCCCGACTGTGTACTCCTCGATCTCATTGAGGAATTAGACCCACAGTTAGGACAGCTGTTTATTCTTAGCCTCACCTCGGGTAACGTACCCAAGTTGTGTCGCATGGCGACTGTAGTCCCACTTCACAGGGCCAGTGCCTCCACTGACCCTGGTTATTACTGTCCCATTACCATGAGAAGACTTATCTGCAAAGACATGGGGAGGGATCATACTGTGGGCCGTAGATGACGACATAGGGGACCTGCATACTTTGCATCCAACCCAGTTTGGCTTGGTCAGGGGTGGTTCATGCGTTTAAATCCTGGTTGACGTTTTAGGGACAGTCACCAAGGCCATTGATGGGGGTCTTGCAGTCCATACAGCCTACCTCGACCTGGCAAAGGCCTTCAACACAATACCCCCCTCGGGTATCATTGATAAACCCATCAGCTTGGATGTGAACACGTACATCGCAGGATGGGTTGCAAACTGGCTAGGTGACACGACCCACGCGGTCATAGTTGCTGGCAGCATGTCGGACTTACTGCCTGTCACAGGCGGTGTCCCACGGGGCTCTGCCCTGGGTCCACTCTTTTTCTACATCTACATTTCCACAGTACAGGCACACACAGGGGTGTTATGGGCGACATTGTTTGTAGATGACTGCGAACTGGGTGCCATAGTGGGACGGACATCTGCACAGATATCCTTCAAAGGGGCCTCCCAGATATGCATATCTGCTGTCAGGGACATGGCCTACAGCTAAATGCCAGGTAATGCAAAGTCATACCCGTCGAGGAGAATGAGGTCACCCCTGTCCGGCATATGGGTGGCAGTCCACTGAGCACAGGGGTAATTACCAGGGATCTGGGGACACAGGTTGTCGGTCACCATTCGTTCAACACACACGTTGCTATCGTGGTTCAGTAGGACTTCTACATTGCCCACCTGTTCGTGCAGGGATTCACATCTAGATCAGGGTAGGTCATTGTCTCCTTGTACTCATTACGTGTTACACCTATGATTGAGTACATTGCCCCATTCGGAGGGTATCTGCCCCGACACCTACAGCAGCTGGGAAGGCCCCATAGGTTAATCGTCAAACAGATGCAGGGTGTCAGGGATTTGTGTTATGCTGCCCCACTGTTAGGACTCCTGCTCCATTCAGTCACATACCTCTTGTTCAGTGTTGACCTGTGCCTGACATATGAGGCCATGTCGACCCATATTTGATGACTATGCTTCACCTACTGTATCTACATCCCTCGGAACCACAAGGGCAGGTGACGTGAACCTTGATGCGGTCATTAATAGGATGTGTTGGAGTGACACATACGTCACCCAGACACTCACTATGCTGTGGATCTACATCACAGTACATGTGAGGCAGAGATCCTTGCTAGCCTTGTTCGAGGGGGATCTTGTCCGTTGGATGGGGGATTGCAGATATACCCCAGGGATTACATCATTGTCACTGCTTGACAGAGGTACAGCAATATAATAGGCATTCTATCTCCGGACCGGAATGTTGGCAAAGGAATCCTAACTATGGCCTAGGGGTTATGGCTGACCTTGGGTAGATAGCCTACCCTGCACCTATGGACCTATGAACCTATGTTCATAGTTTGTCCCATTTACACTTGTCTATCCCCTATCCTCTTTCTCATGTGTATATTTCTGTGGCACGTGATTGACCTCTGTATTATCTGCAGGTATGCTGTCTACAGTGCACATACGTCACGGTTGATTACAGTGTATCTGTGTCCCTACCACTGTGATACTGAGGACTACCACACATCCTTCACAGCATTACATGCATATGTCCATTCTATTATTCTTTGGCCTATGGGGGGGGTGTTAAGGCAACGGTTACACGTGTCCCTGTTTGTGTGCGCGTCATGGTGGTCTTTGACCAGCCTCCGTTGTGGTCGTGGGATGGACGGTAGTGTTGGTGTGTGTTTGGCATGTGTTTTCACTGCCGGTACATCTGTGGAAGGTGTGGTTGGCACATGTTCCTCTTTGCAGGGGGCCCCATCCTGGAGTTTTGTGTCATGCATCTACACTTGGCACGTGCCATATGTCCTGTGCTATTCCCACAGTCGTGTATGCCTTCATGCATTACTACTGCGTGTTACTGGCTGTTTGTATGTGGTACACATGGCGATTGTGGTGGTTGGCTTGGCCTATTCCCATGCTATGACATACACATCTGTCAATTAAGTTGTTAAAATCAGACTGTAACACTCATTAGGCTTTTCAAAATGACAGTCAATAACACAGGAAGCTCAGTTTCACAACGTTTTAATAGTGTACACCAGGAGGCAAATAACTATGCAGTACAAGTATAGAGTTTTGTCTGACTCTATACAATAAGCAGCTTTGTTTATATTGTGTTTACAATCAGCTTTTGCCCACCTTAATGACGTGGTCAGTCACAGGGCATTTACATCACTATAGTCCACAATATTCTATTCATACGAAGGTGCTAAGGTAATGCTTATTAAATGTTTTCCCATGAGAATAGCACAGCCTTGCAAGGCACCTGGTCAATTACAATGTCCTTCTGTAAATGTTGCTCTTTCAAGGTTCCAAGCCTGTTTGGATACAATAGTCAGTTCATCTCCTAATACCTTCCTTTGTCTCTCTGGTGAGCAGCTGTACTCTATCTTCGATAGAGCTCACAAGGCCATCCTCCTCAGTGGAAGGAAGAAAGATATACATGTACATACATTTATTATTCTCTAACCCAGCAGATAATTAATGCTGAATGACATACGCCTGTTGAACTGGTTACTGCCAGGGTCAGAGTTCAATCACACTGCAGCTATGCTTCAGGCAATTACATGCAAGATCATTTCTACTGCCATATTGTAAAATAGAATAACATGCATTATATACTATTTGCTTCTAAACTAGCACTTTATATATGTTTAGATGTATATATTTTTCTAACATTCTCCCTCCTTTTAATGCTTTTTATTCTATCCAGAAACATAAACAACATTATTTCATTCCTAGCCTCTTCCTTTCTGGAACTTTTAACTAGGCAAGTCATTTGTTTTACATTTCAGAAAGAATTTCATTTGGTATTGACAGATTCAAATCCAGGTCATGATACCTAGTCTCGGTTACAGATACGTCA
This sequence comes from Protopterus annectens, assembly GCF_019279795.1. Lineage (NCBI taxonomy): Eukaryota > Metazoa > Chordata > Ceratodontiformes > Protopteridae > Protopterus > Protopterus annectens. The sequence continues at coordinate 1,415,951,255 of NC_056732.1, read as the reverse complement.
ACAAAGTCCCTAACTAATCCTTTCATACAGGGTATCCCGCAACAGACACATGCTCCCAATATGAGCAAAACAACACAAATGGCAATCAAGATATTCATTATGATTGAACCCCATCCACAAAATGGATTCTGGAAAAAGTTCATCAGTGGGTTTGGGCCTGGTTCCGCCATGGCTGATACCTGCTCTATTACCTGTAGGTGGTCGTTGATGTCGTGCTTCTTATCTGGTATTTACGCACAGCATTCTTCTTTGATAAGCGGGCGCGTACCACCTCTCGCCGCCAGGGTGCAGTCAAGAGCCATTCGTGTTTGCAGCACAACAGTTCTCATTGCATTCAGTTCATCAGTCACAAGTTCGAGAGCGGAAAGGTCGCATTGCTCATTACTTCGAGAGGTTTTGACAACTTCCTCAGTTCCCAGATTGATTTGACTGCTCCATAGGCTGTGATTATTCCAGGCCAGGATATGACACTGTCACTCAAGTCCATATGAGTCAATTTTCCTTTATCTCTTATGGATGAATGATCTTTCCAACCAGCTTCGATTTTACCCACTGGATTAGTAGGTTTCTCGACTGAGTTCCCAGTTCTTCGAGCTATATCTCTTACATGTCGTATCTTACCCAGAGGCAATTCTGCAGTATGTCTTATGGCTGGAACCAGATAACCCAAAAACAACTGCCGGACCAATTCTCAGGTAACCATTGATATGCTTTTTTCCCCACAAACAAAATAACAATATTCTACTTTACTACTGATGCGGGTTAACTCTGAATGAAACATTTTCCTGTCTATAACAGACAACTGTTTATACAATGCAGGATTTGTCTGCACATCTTTCAACGTTGTTCTCATTAAGCTTACATACGACTCCTATATCGTGCTACAATTAGTACTCTCATCTTTGGCTTTTAGATAACATTTGTAAGACACAGGTATGTTACAATCACTCCAACCAACTTGGAGTGTATCATTTTTATAGAGACAAACAATTCCTTTTTGTGTAACAGGTAAGTACAGTGCCACTTTGTCCTGTGATCTCACAGAACCTGTATCACAAAGTAGATTCTCACAGGTCTCATTTATCCCCAAGGGGACAGCAGACATCAAATGTCCTCCATATGCTGTAGGTATGGCAGTACAAACCCAGCAATTTGAAATGATCATAGTCTCTACATACACACGCTTCATGGCTAGGTATGTGTTAAAGTTGGGATGCCAATCTGTGGCCAGTTCATCACGTTTCATCATTTATATCTGTGTAGTTATATGCAGGAAAGATCCCAGCAAAAGAAAAGTCACCACAAACATGGTTGATAGGTGTATGATCAGAAGGACAGTAAACCAATGTCTTTGGGGTTGCTTTGTATTTTCATACACTCTGGCCCTGGTCATTCTGTCTCTGTGGTATATCGGCTACGAAATGTTTCTTAAACTGCATATTCTTCACCGGTTTGCAATGGGTCAGGTGAACCCAGGACGACCTCTCCGCAACCTTTACTGCAGTGGGCGTTGCCAACAGTACCTGGTACGGACCTTCCCACGTTGGACTCGTCCAGTTGTTTCTTTGGATAACTTTCAACCACACCCAGGATCCTGGAGTCAGCACTGTGTCCGGCTTCGTTTGTTCTTTATCTGAAAAAGAGTTTAACTGAAAACAAATATTATTGGTTAACAATCCTTTCATATAACTGGCTAATGAGCCATCGACCTCCAGCTCTGCAGGCATGAGAGCTTTCCACTGTGGCACATAATATGCCCTTCCAAATACTACTTCAAAGGGGGTCAAACCCTTTACATTTGGAACTGTTCTCATGCTCAGCAATGCTAGAGGTAGACAGCAAATCCAATTCTTCTGAGCCTCACTCATCAACTTCCTCAACTTATTTTCTAAATCCCATTGTACCTCTCCACCAGTCCTGCTGACTGTGGGTGGTATGCGCATTGATTCTTCATGGAAATCCTAAAGAATCTCCCAGATTGCTGGATTGTCTGGTTCACAAACTGCGTTCCATTACCACTATAGATTCTTTCCGGTATGCCAGATCTAGGGATTATTTCTTTTACTGCAAATATGACACGCTGCAGAAAATGTTTGTGTGTAGTTCGTAATTCCGTATGGTGGGAATATTCTGTTAACTTACTGTACCATCCCCCCTGTTGAGACATGGCTCTGCCCATGGCTCAACACAGCCGCATATCTAATTAAATTAGACGGTAATATTGGCCTTTTCTCTTTGGGGATGTACAGTCCGTCTTCAAGGATTGCTCCTCGTCTTACCCACTTCTGTTTTTCTGCTTTCGTAGTTAATGTTTGCATTGTTTTAAACATTTCTAAATCTAACATCTCTGAGGGTTGTAATTCCTCATTCAAAAAGAAAGTTTCTGAGTGTGAGGCTGCTTGTTTTGCAGCTGCATCAGCTCGTGCATTACCTTTCAAAATCTTATCCTGTTGCTTTGTATGAGCTGCACATTTACAAATAGCTACTTTAGTAGGTAACTGAATGGAATGTAATACATTCAAGATTAATTGCGCATGATTAATCGGTTTACCAGTGTATGTTATCATTCCCCTATTCTTCCACTGCTGCGCAAAAACATGCACTGTAGAGAAAGCATACTGACTATCAGTATATATGTCCACACATCTGTTTTCCGGTAGAGTGCAAGCACGTGTTACAGCTATCAGTTCTGCTGCTTGAGCAGACAAGTTATGCTGCAGGGGTTGGGCTTCTACAATCTCAATATCAGTAACTACTGCATAACCTACTAGATTCTTTCCTGTAGGACCCTTTCTACATGATCCGTCCACATAAAATGTCACCTCTGCATCATCTAAGGGTATATCAGTAAGATTCTGTCTGGGTAAAGTTATTTGCTCCATTTCCTGTAGGCAACTGTGTGGTGTGCCATCCACGGGAGTCGGAAGTAACGTTGATGGATTTCATGTTGTACAACGTTCAATCACCATATGAGGTTGACTCAGGGGTATGGTCATACAAGACAGATGTCTAGCACGGGACAGGAATGCTATTTCCTCTTGCAGCTAAATTATCGCAACTGCATGAGGCACTCTCAAAGTGAGAGGGTGGATTAATACCATTGATGCCGAAGCCTGTACTGCCATAGCAGCTGCAACAACTGCCTGTACACAATGTGGCAATGACCGTGCCACTGGGTCCAACTGCGATGAGTAGTACGCTATGGGGCGTGTCTTACTTCCATGCTGTTGCGTCAAGACTGACGTCATATATCCCTGCTTACAATCTACAGTCTGAAGACATCTCTTATGATAATTCGGAAGCCCTAAAACTGATGATGAAGCTATCAATCGTTTTAGTCTGCAGAAAGCTGTTTCTGCTACTGGAGTCCAATGTAGTATATCATGTGCTGCCATAGGTGTATTAAAGATTAAAGCAGCCAATACAGCCGATTCCAAAGCATAGTTTGGTATCCAGCTTCGACAAAGGTTAGTCGTCCCCAGGAAGGACATCATTTCCTTCTTGGTAGTTGGCTTGTGTGCTTGTAAAATTGCTGCCTTCCTATCTTCATCTGATGTTCTACCCTCCTTGGATACCACATATCCCAGGTACCTGACCTGTATTCTCCAAAGTTGCAATTTATGCTTGTTTACTTTATGTCCCTGTTATGCTAAATATGTCGATAATGCTATTGTAGCTACCCTACATTGCTGCTGGGTAGGGGCCGCAAGCAGGATGTCATCCTTGTGAGGCTTGTGTGCTTGTAAAATTGCTGCCTTCCTATCTTCATCTGATGTTCTACCCTCCTTGGATACCACATATCCCAGGTACCTGACCTGTATTCTCCAAAGTTGCAATTTATGCTTGTTTACTTTATGTCCCTGTTATGCTAAATATGTCGATAATGCTATTGTAGCTACCCTACATTGCTGCTGGGTAGGGGCCGCAAGCAGGATGTCATCCACATAAAGCAGAACTTGACTGCCCCCGGGTGGAGTAAACCCCGCCAGGTTGCTAGCCATCTCCTGTGCAAATATTGTTGGACTTTCACAGTATCCCTGCGGTAGCTGAGTATGGGTGTATCTGTTACCCTGAATGTAAAAGCAAACCAATACTGACTATCTGGATGTATAGGTATTGCAAAGGAAGCATAGCTTATATCTACCACGGTAAAATACTTCTGTTGCAGCTTCAAATCATTCAATATAGTGTGTGGGTCTGGCACCATCGGTGCCCTAGGTATTATTGCATGATTTACAGCTTGTAAATCCTGTACCATCCGCCATTCCCCGTTTGCTTTTCTAACAGGAGATAGAGGGGTATTGCATGGTGAATCTAAAGTTTCTACCAGTATCCCTTTCTTGAGTTGTGCCGCTATGATAGGCTTGATTCCCTGCTCTGCATCCTTCCTCAAAGGGTATTATTTCTTTGGCGGTCTAAATGCTGACTTCGGTGTAATGGTTACTGGACGTGCTGTCTGAATAAGCCATACATCTGATTTCCCTGTTGACCAAAGAGTGCTTGATATGTCACACAAGGCTCTCTCTTCTTCTTTTAACAGGAACACCACTCAGCTGTCCTCACTCTGCTGTAGGTGTACAGCTGGACGTGCTTGCGTTAGCCAATTTAAGTTTTGCTTCTGTATTCCCTGTTGTGACAATTCTAAGTCGGTTTGCCTTTCCCATCTTGTCACTTTTTCACCCTGGTCCACCCATCTGACATTATTATGTTTGGTTACACTGACATGCGGTGGCCTGTTGGACTTATATAGTCCCATGAATTCCTGAGGTAATGAACAACTCAGCACACTATTACCCTCAGTATCCCAGTACAAGGTTCGTAACACTAGTCTATTGGCAGGATGTCTGCACAATGTTTGCTCATATTCCTTATCAGACCCTGGTGTGCTACAATAGTACAGAGTACAATGTAACAAATGCTGCTGATCAATGTGAAGGGAGCGTGCCTTACTGATGGCTACGTTCATCAGTTCCTCGGTTACTGCCCCTGGACCAGTCGTGACGAGGTCCTGGCTGTACCAATAATGGGATTCACCCTCCGATCGCACCACAAAAGTATCCATTTGCCTTTGTGCCTCCATACCCTTCGTGGTAGGGACTACTGCTATGCCAAAGAGCTGCATAATGTCTCTCCCCAGTATATTTACTGGACATTTTGCAGAAAGTACTATTTTACTTCTCTGGGTCATACCTGACACAGGGTCAGTTATTGCTATATCATGGGAAAGTGGTTCCCTGTATCGCTGCCCGTTTGCTGCTTTCACTAATATGTAGTCAGGTGATTCTGAGTGTTCCGGTAACTTTGAAGGGTGTATCAAAGTTCGTGATGCTCCTGAATCACACAGGAATCTCACATCCTTCCCCTCCACCAGACGTGTAACTTCTGGTTTTGTGTCCACCAAATAGAGCTCCAAGCTCAACAAGGCTAATTCTAGAACTTCGTTTTCCTCATTTTCTACATCTGTTTGCACTTCCTTTATTCCTCCTACTGCATTTACATTTTCTCCCTGCCCATTAGTCTCTCCTGATGACTGTTGAACGTTATGACTGTCATATAGTCAATCCTCATCACTCCTATCCTTCCCTTCCAGACGTTTTTTATTCAACCTGCAATCCCTTGCTAAATGTCCCCTCTTCCCGCAGTTAAAGCACTCACCTTTTCTCTTTCTTTCCTCAAACACCTCCGAGTCTCTGTCAGAGCGTTTATTGCCCTGAGTGTTTCTCTTACCCTTTTTACCTGACTGTACTACAAAGACTTCTGCTCCATCTTCAGCTGTGAAGACCTGCGTCTTCCTTTTCTTCTTACTGTTAAGATGTCTTTCAGCATGCCTAGCATACTCCAGTAAGGCTTGTAGCCTACTCGTTCGGTGATCTATCATATGCTTTGTAATATAGCTACCGATAGGGGCAATGCAACCTTTCAAAAATGCATTTTTCAGCTGTTGTTCATATGCACTATCATTTTTCTGATTTGCAGGAATAGGCATACCACTATGGTTATTGAAACATTCCAATAATCTACCATAGTATCCATCTACAGTTTCATTATCTTGTTGTATGCACTGATTAATACAGGTCCAATCTGCTCTAGGTTTCCATTTTTCAGTAATTCGGTCCGTAAGACCCTTCAACGTGGTGTCTACTTCTGCGTCACTATATGGGAGTGGTTTAAGTTGCGCGTCACGAGCATTCCAGGCCACAAACCATGTGCCAGTCTGGACCTATTATTTGTCTAATCACCTTCTCTACTTCTTCCCCATTTAAGTGGTAACTCATTTGCATACCTTGTAAATGTTGTATAAACTTTTCATGATTACTTTGTGGATGGGGAATTCCCTCTGTAACTTTCCGGATATCTTCCGGTGTCCACGGTCTATACACTAGGGGAGTTGGGTCCTGGCCTTCCTGTCCTGCCTGAGGGTTCGGTACTTCAATTAATTGACAGATTTCCTCACTCTGTTCTAGTGACTCTCTTCTTAGTTGAGTGTCCCTAGGTGTTTTACGTGTTCGGGATCTAGTTTCAATAGCTTCTCTTACAAATGGTTGTTGTAATACCTCTGTTGCCACAGGATAACGTGGGGGGGACTAGCCTGCCCTCCCGCTTCATATCCTGGATGTGGTATCGGAGGGGGTGGAGGGGGGGCCGTCGCTACTACTGTATTATTATCTTCTTTGTCTAAGTATGATGCTTTCGCATTTTTAGTCTTCTGTTCCCTTCGGTTCACTTCCTCAATCCACCTATGTGCTTGAGGGATACCCAAATGTCGCTGTTTTTTCGCCTGACCATCTGCGTCACATTTTAAGTGTTTCAAAAGTTTCACTAACGATATTTTGTCTAATATACCATCAAAGTCATATTTATTAACCCATTTTGCAAAATATCTCACATTATCTGCTCTCTGCAATTGCATATACTTCGCATCATCCGTCAAGGGCGGATCTCGCGATCTCTTAGTGCACTGATTTCCCATGTCTTCAAAACGACTGTTACGTAACCCTTCTCTCGTACCACGTGGTATCTCCTTCCCTGTATCCACTGTAGTGTCTAGAATGACTGTTTACTCTGCTCTGTGTTCCTCTGATCTATGACCAAATGTAAGACTACTTCAATTCGTTCTCGACCTGCTATCACAAATGTTAACAACAACACAATGTAACCTGGTCCCTGATCTACAACAGAGACAAAGAGGGAAACTCTCCTTACCTGAGCCTCCCGTTTATGACTGCACATTTTCTTCTTGGGATCCAGTTTTCCGCTTTTCAGCCACAGATCAGAAAGTGAACAGCCTCTTTACACACAACAATTCAGTCGGAGGTCTTTTCACTCAAGAAGAACCATTTAGGCAACTTCTCCTGCGCAGATTTCTTACCACCCATGCACTCTGACCTGTAGCTTACCAAGGGAATTCCGGCTAAGAAGGACCACAATGTCAAATAAGTTGTTAAAATCAGACTGTAGAAATCAGTAGGCTTTTCCAAATGACAGTCAATAACACAGGAAGCTCAGGTTTACAACGTTTTACTAGTGTACACCGGGAGGCAAAAAACTATATAGTACAAGTATAAGAGTTTTGTCTGACTCTATACAGGAAGCAATTTGTTTATATAGTGTTTACAATCAGCTTTTTCCCACCTTACTGACGTGGTCAGTCACAGGGCATTTCCATCACTATAGTCCGCAATATTCTATTCATACGAAGGTGCTGAGGTAATGCTTTTAAAATGTTTTCCCATGAGAATAACACAGCCTTGCAAGGCACCTGGTCAATTACAGTGTCCTTCTGTAAATGTTGCTCTTTCAAGGACCCTAGACTGTTCGGATACAATAGTCAGTTCATTTCTTAATACGTTCCTTTGTCTCTCTGGTAAGGAGTTGTACTCTATCTTCGATAGAGCTCACAAGGCCATCCTCCTCAGTGGAAGGGAGGAAGATATACATGTACATACATTTATTTTTCTCTAACCCAGCAGATAATTAATGCTGAAAGACATAAGCCTGCTGAACTGGTTACTGCCAGGGTCAGAGTTCAATCACACTGCAGCTAAGCTTCAGGCAATTACATGCAAGATCATTTCTACTGCCATATTGTAAAGTAGAATAAAATGCATTATATACTATTTGCTTCTAAACTGGCACTTCATATGTGTTTATATATATATTTTTCTAACAACATCCATCCGGGCATATGCATGTTATTCCGTCCTTTGCGTTGGCCTTGGGTGTTTGGCCGTCTGGCAATGCTACTCTCAACATGTGATGTCCCACCTTCCCCTTCTGTGCCTGTGGCACCCTGTTAGGGCGTCCTGTTTGGTAGGCAGATGTTCCGCTATATGTGTTTGACATGTCTGCATAGCTGATCATCGGTACGGTGGTTGAACATCCCGCCTTGTCCACATGTGTACAGTTATGTGCACCGTGGCGTGTGCAAGCCTATGGGGTTTGGATGGGTCCATACCACATGCGGGATGTACACATTCTGCCGACACATTCACATGCAGCCATTTTCATATCTGTACCTGAGGTGGGTTGTTAACATGTGGGGTACATATTTGCCCGTGTGGCACTGCCTAAGACAATACTTCTTACCACATTTCAGGTATGCCCATTGTGTGTAGGTGTGTAGCTGCGCAAGGCTGCTAGCTGGGTTGGGTGCATGGTCGTACATGGGTGCGGGTTACATGCCATGATGGGGCTATTGTGTATTACATTTGCATGCATGGGTTCTGCTTCTGGATATTACGCTTAGACATACGCCGTCCTGTGTATGCGACGAGCACGTTGCTGGGTGTGGTACATGTTGCTATGCACATCTTTGCCTGTGTTTAGGGTATCTTGTTTCCTTCTTGTTGTTATATCGACACGGCTACCCGGCTGTGTACTCTCACTACTGCTGGTGACCATTAGGGTTGCCACCTTTTCCAATGCCCAAAGTGGGACATCTTTTGTGGAAACATCGGATTTTGCAGGACAACACATACCCACAGCAAGTAGAGATGAAAGAACTTCACTTTTTTGCCAAAATAAACACTTATTCTCATAGAATTTGGGTTGCTTATTCTGTTTCTTATACCATGTATGTGTTTCAAATACAAAATAATTGTTTTATGCTACTATTAAGGTATATTGAGGGAATATTTTTGTCCTGAAATCTCAGGACATTTGCCATTTTTCGATTTTTTGACGGGACACAACTGTCAAATGAGGGACTGTCCCTAGCAAAGTGGGACAGTTGGTAACCCTGGTGACCATGCCCATGTCGCTACTTCTATGTCAGTGCGGCGCGCTGACATGCTGCGGTACACCTTCACTGGGTATGCCCACTGACAGTGCATTGCGGGACGGACACGGTATTACGCGTATCCTTTGTTCCTTGGACGGGTACACTTAGGGCTTCATGGGTTGTGTTTGCTTCTCCGTTTTGTTGGGATGGGTACTATGTTGCATACTCTGCGTGCGTTTCATTCTCCACGGGCCCTGGCTGGTGCGGTTACTATTATGGGTGGCCTGTGGATGTCATCACTTTAGGTTGCTCATCGCCTGCCGGCTTAGCCACGCCTCCGGACGCATCCTACTTGGGCTCGCTCACGTGCCCTAGGCACGTGTCTGTGGTTGCGGCGCGCACTCATTACTATGCATATGGCGCTGCTACGCCGACTATTCACTGCACCGCCGGCGCAGGCCTTACACCAGCATTGCGCCGAGCTTCATGAATCCCGGGGAGTGACTTCTTAAAGTCTTTTTTGAGTTTTTGCATAATGTATTCTGATAGAGTCATCAGAGTATCGCAGGAAGGAATGATTGGTAACAATTTTATGCATATCAGTAGTGAAATGTCCAACAAGAGTTGACCCAATATGGATCGTTGTTGGACGGATGACCTTTATTGGTTTTAAGGAAGAGTATACTTACGGGCATTTTATTGATGACATAATTAACTTGCATTGACAGTTTCTCAAAGGGCATTATAATTCATTTTTTGGCATTGAGTTTTAGGCCATGGCTTTGGCACCAGTCATTTGTCTGTGTTAAACCACTTGCAAGATGTTTATGTCTGGAGGGAAATCTATAATAGCTCCCAGTTTACAGTCATTTGTGAACTTAGTGAGTCAGAGACTTTTAACGTTAGCCTTGATTTCTGAGAAGTAGATGCCAAACAGGAGTGGACCCAGCATGGAGTCCTGGGGTACTCTGGTGATTGGTCTCTTGATGGAGGATGATGTTAGAGTCTGAGCAAAAAATGATTGATTTGAACAACTCACTGTCTTTCTGGTGTCATTCTAAGGGATCCAATATTTGTCATCTTGGAAGAACATGGCTAAGAGACCATATTGCATTGACAAAGACTGTCTGCACCTCTTCTCTCTATGCTTTTAAGTATTGACTAAAACTTTATCCACCCCCATAGTGCTTTATTTAGGTAATGCCAAAATGCCAAACCTGCTGACATAGAAAAATCAACTTAGCTGAACCTCACAGTGTTACTGCTCAGAGCCAGGAGCCTAAATAAAAAGCTACAATTCCTCAAAGCTCTCCTCATACTCAAGAATGTAGACATCTGTGCAGTTATTGATACCTGGTTTAAAGTGGCATAAAGTACCCTGGAAGTGCAAGGTTTCTGTGCCTTCCACAGTTTTAGGCCAGTAGATGCACAGACAATGGCTAAAGCAATAGGTGTCTCAACATACATCAGTAACAAGCATACCTCTAGGGTGGTCGAACAGGATGATGTGCTGGAGTTCTTCTACATGCAAATCACCATAGACAAAATCATGTACCATATCTTAGCCAGCTATAGGTCTCCCGCCATGTCCCAATAAGCTCACAATGGACCTACTGACGACACTTACCATTGAAACTAACACCCTACTCACAGGAGATTTTAATTGCCCCTCTATAGACTGGAAATCCTACATGTCCTCAAATCTACAGGCATATACATTTCTGGACTTCATTAATACAAACACTCTTGGCCAAATATTGAATGCATCAGCTACAGGCTCAAACATACTGGACCTCATGTTTAAAATATGGAAGAAAGCTGCACCCCACTCAATGTCTCATCTCCTGGTAAGGTCTGACCATAAAGCTGTCACCTTCAAAATCAAAATCAACTCTGTGATCCCAATAAAACCAGAACAATCAGGAACTATTCCAAGGCAAATTACCTTTTATTAAGTGATTGTTTGTCAAAATTCAATGTCCTTCCAAACTCAGAGAATGCAGCAATGTATACTGAATTTTCTCAGAAATTCTGCACAACCATGTCAATGGCTCTATATTAAGGCTGTTCTACCTATAAGGGTCCTAATCACACTTTTATGTTCCTGGTCATACAAGTTATTAAACGAAATATACAGGGAGGTGACATTGAGACTTTAACGGAGGAAAATGACCTGAGGTGGATTGTTAGGTGTCAAGCTGATAGGGAACCTGGACTTAATGACAAAGCCTCCCTTAAACCCATACTACGAAGGAGAAGGGTTAAAGCCTTTACTTAATGGCCATTCATCTGTTGTTCCCCTCTGTTACCCTGTTATGCATTAGAAAAATTTATTTTTAGCGCTTCCACATTCTTTTAGATTTATAGGATGTTTATGCACCGACCTATGTACTTTGATTTTTTATTTTGATTTTTGATGGTTATTTAATGTGGTGCTAGGTGTTCATTTATTTACTGTTTTATGGCTCGCCGATTTTATGGTGTTTTTTTAGACCTTTTTTCTAGTAATTTGTAGTAACACTTGATTGAAGCAGTTACATGTGCACTTTTTTAGCTTTATTATAGATGGTTATACAATGTATTTATAGCAACAGCCTTTATATGAACTAGCATTAGTATTTAAATGTATTTAGAATGCTTGGTTTAGTGATGTCATTACATCAGTCACCAATGAGATGCATAAGCATGTTATTTAAAAGACTGTTGGCTATTCTATCATTGTCTGATGAAGCCGAATGGTGAAAGCGCTTACTTTTTATGGAGCTCAGAGATGTCAGAGATGGAGATGAGGTATATTTTTTATCCTTAACTATCGAAACTTTGGGATTGTCTTGCTTGATTCCTGTGGATGCTGTTTTTATTTGTGGTTTTAAGAAATAAAATGGTAACAATTACATTATCATATGATAAGATATTGAAAAGTATTCAAGAACAATACAAATACAAAACAAATAATAAAAACCATTTTCATTATGTCTATCCTATTTTTACAGAGAAAAGATTATTTACATATTTACACACAGAGATTGATTGATCAGATATAAGTATACAGTACAATTTGTTACCCCTAGTAGAGGGATTAATTTGTTGAGAGGAGGGTGGTTAATGAGGAGGGTGTGCCTTGAGGGAGAGAAGATGGGTTACATTGGGGCTTTACAAGGACATATTTTGGTGTTAAGCAGATGGAGTTTGAGTTTTTCTTTAAAGCGTGCTGGCTGAATGATGGAACATATTTCACGAGGCAGTTTGTTCCAGTTTTGGGCAATGGAGTATTTATATAAGAGTTTGCCTACAGCTTTTTTTGGTTGGTAGGTGTGTAGTAGTTGCTGATTACAGGTACAGAGTGTGCGAGAAGGTGTGTAGGTAGAAATGAGGGAAGAAAGAGCTGGCAAGATGAAGGTTTGTACAGAATGAAATGTAGCATTTTTAGTTGTGATAGTGACAATGTATGGGGGAATTCTAGCCAGTGTAGGGATGAAAGGGGTAGACAGTGATGTGTATTGTAAGGAGAGTTTGTTATGAATCTAGCTCTCTTATGGTGAGTTTGTTGGAGGTTGTTTAATGTTGTGGTTTGGATACTGGTGAATATATGGTCAGCGCACAGAAGGGAGGGGAGCAGGAGAGCTTGAGCAAGGGAGAGTCTAGTATTTGGAGTTAGAAATTTTTTGTTATGCTTTAGCAAGCCTAGTTTTTGGTTAGTCTTTTTTATACATTGGAGAAGGTGCATATTAAATTTGAGTTCATTGTCAATGATGACTCCTAAGAGTTTAGTGTGAGCATGGGTTTAATAATTGTATTTGAGGAAGTGATATGAAAGGAAGATTTGTGCTAAGTGAACATGGGAGGAATAATAAGAGTTTGGTTTTTTGGGGGGGTTTAGGATGAAAAGGTTTTCAGTAAGCCACTGTTCAGTAGATGAGAAGGTTTGTTGAGTGAGAGTATGGAGCTCAGAGATGTCAGAGATGGAGATGAGGTAGAATCGTCTGCATATTGGATGAGGGAGGATTGTTTACATGATCTATGTAGGTCATTAGTGAAGATGATAAAAAGGAGGGGTCCCAGGATGGAGCCTTGGGGTACTCTTGTTGGGACAGATAAGAATGGAGAAGAGGAAGAGAGCCATTTGACAGACTGCTGTCTGTGGGAAAGGTAACTGGAGAACCAGGTAAGGATGGAAGCAGATAGATTGAGACTAGCAGATTTTGATAGCAGCAGGGGATGGGAGACAGTATCAAAAGCTTGGGAAATGTCTAGAAAGAGGCACAAGATAAGTTTATTGTTATCTAGGGCCTCAGCAATGATATAGGTAAAGGATAGGAAGGCAGTACTTGTGCTGTGCTGGCGACGGAAGCCGTACTGGGTAGGTGTGAGAAGATTTTGATGCAGTAGATATTTTAGCAGTTGTGACTGGATGCATTTTTCAAGTATTTTGGAGAGGGAGGATAGGATGGCTATGGGACGGTAGTTGGATGGATCTGTGAGTTTCACCCTTTGTATAGTGGAATAGTGAAAAAGGATTTCCAAAGGGTAGGTACAGTGGATCCCTGAATGGGCCTATAGATTAATATAGACACAGAATTCCTGCTTCTTTGATTTGAATGTGTGTTTTTAGCCAATTCGAGTTGCTGTTCTGATCTGAACTTCACATCCTCACAGTAAAACCTGATTACAACATGTGGAAATGACAAATCACAGCACACAGTAGCTGCTTATTTCCTCTTTATGTTTCTCATTCTTTTTAATTCTTTTAACCTGTTCTAATCAGTAACAAACATTTAAGTTTACTTTTTTCCATTAATATTATGTATTTATTATTTATTTATTTTATTATTTACCATTTGTTTTCCAGGATAGTCCATTGGGCTACAAGGAGCCCATTTTTAATGGAGTCATTGGGAGAAAAGCTCCAGAGAAATACAAATACATAGTACAGAAAGAGCACAGTTACAGTTAGAGTTAATAACATATAGCATCAGCTATTAATATTCAGCAAAATGTAAGCAAATTATATATCAGCAACAGCTCAATATAAAACATTACTTCAGCTTTTGTTTTATTAAATGTTTACTTCTAAAAAAAGAAAAATTGTTATTCTGAGTAGATTTCTCACGTATATACTTGAAAAAAGAAGAAAGAAAAAGAAAGTTCCCTTCTGTTTTCACAGACATCAGTAATGTGTGTCTCCTCAACCAGCTTCCTACTCTCACTACAGATCACAATGTCATTTACAAATATCATAGTCCACAGGGGCTTCTGTCTGGTCTCATCTGTCAATCTGTCTATCACCATTACAAATAAGAAAGGGTTCAGAGCTGATCCTTGATGTAATCCCACCTCCACCTTGAATGCATCCATCACTTCTACTGCAGACCTCACCACTGTCACACTACCCTTGTACATATCCACTACCACTCATACATACTTCTCTGCCACTCCTTACTTCCTCATACAATACCACAGCTCCTCTCTAGGCATCCTGTTGTATGCTTTCTCTAAGTCCACAAAGACACAATGCAACTCCGTCTGACCCTCTCTATACTTCTCCATCAACACCCTCAGAGCAAACATTGCATTTGAAGCGCCCTTTCCTGGCATAAAACCATACTGCTGCTCACTAATCATCACCTCCCTTCTTAACCTAGCTTCTACTACTCTTTCCCATAACTTCATGCTGTGACAGATCTTTTTATCCCTCTGTAGTTACTACAGCTATGCACATCACCCTTATTCTTAAAAATTGGTACCAAAACACTTCTTCTCTCCTCCTCAGGCATCCTCTCACTTTCCAAGATTTCATTAAACAATCTGGTTAAAAACTCCACTGCCATCTCTCTTAAACACCTCCATGCTTCCACAGGTATGCCATCTGGACAAACAGCCTTCCCTTTATTCACCCTCTTCATAGGTGTCCTTTCTTCCTTCTTGCTCGTCCGTTGCACTTCCTGGTTCACTATCCCCACATCATCCAGCCTTCTCTCTCTCTCTCATTCTCATCATTCATCAGCCCCTCAAGATACTCTTTCCATGTACTCAACACACTCTCCTTGCTTGTGAGTATGTTTTTCTCGTTATCCTTTATCAACCTTACCTGCTGCAACATCTTTTGCAGCTCGGACACTCTGTCTAGCTAACTGGTACAAGTCCTTTTCTCCATCCTTAGTGTCCAGCATTTCCTACAACTCTCCATACTCCTTATCCTTAGCCTTCACCACCTCTCTCTTCACCATACACATCATCTCCTTATACTCCTGTCTGCCTTCATCTCTCTGACAATCCCACTTCTTTTCACCAACCTCTTTCTCTTTATACTCTCCTGTACTTCTTTGTTCCACCACCAGGTGTCCTTGTCCTCTTTCCTCTGTCCAGATGTCACATCAAGCAGCTTTCTAGCTGTTTCCCTTACTAGCTCTGTTGTAGTTGCTCAGCTCTTTTGTAACTCTTCACTGCCATCCAGTGCCTGTCTTAACTCTTCCCTGAACTCCACCTCACAATCATTCTTTTTCAACTTCCACCATTTGATCCTTGGCACTGCCCTCCCCCTCCTCTTTTTGATCACCAAAGTCATCCTACAGACCACCATCCTATGCTGTCTAACTACGCTTTCCCCTGTCACCACTTTACAGTCTCCAGTCTCCTTCAGACTGGCCCTTCTGCATAGGATATAATCCACCTGTGTGCATCTTCCTCCACTCTTGTATGTCACCCTATGCTCTTCCCTCTCCTTAAAATACATATTCACCACAGCCATGTCCACCTTTTCACAAAATCCACTACCATCAGACCTTCTACATTCCTTTACTTAACATCATACCTACCAATCATTCCCTCACCCCCTCTGTTCCCTTCACCAACATGGCCATTCAAATCCTGCTCCAATCACCACTCTCTCACCTCTGGGTACACTTACCACCACTTCATCCAACTCAGTCCAAAAGTTTCCTTTCTCATCCATCACACACTCAACTTGCAAAGCATATATGCACTAACAACATTCATCATCACACCATCAATTTCCAGCTTCATAAATATCACTCTGTCTTGCAATCTTTTCAACTCCAAAACACTCTTGACATACTGCTACTTCAGGTTAACTCCTACCCCATTTCTCCTCCCATCCAAACCATGATAGAATAGTTTGAACCCACCTCTGATACACCTGGCCTTACTCCCCTTCCATCTGGTCTCTTGCACGCACAATATATCAACCTTCCTTCTCTCCATCATATCAGCTAGCTCTCTTCCTATACCAGTCATACTGCCAACATTCAAAGTCCCAACCACCACTACCACACTCCTAACCTTCCTCCTCTCTTCCTGCATTTGGGCATGCCTTCCTCCTCTTCTTCTTCTCCTCCTCCTTCAGCCAGCAGTTGCCCAAGTTCCACCAACACCCTATTGGCTAATAATACTGATGGAGGTCATTGTTAACCTGGGCCTCGACCGATCCAGTATGGAAATCTGTATTGTTGTCTGCATATGTCATTTGGCAAAAGTTTTACACAAGATGCCCTTCCTGATGTAAACCTCCCTATTTATCTGGGCTTGGTACTGGCATGAAGAAATGCATCCCTAGTGGCTGGGTTGTGTCATTGTAAGGATTTTCACAGCAGTCTTTGGCTTCTTCCTAAAGCCAGGAATATGTAGGTAAGCAAACTAGTAATACTTAATGATCCTAGGTTTGTGCATTTCCTGAGAAAGATATCACATCTTGGATTTACTTCCTGCCTTTCATCTGTTGCTTGCTGGGATATGCTCCCATTTGACATGTCAGTGGAGTGGATTAAGTAGATATTAAAAATGAATGATACAAACATTTAAGTTAAAAATCTTCATATATTGTCTGTACTCATACAAGGCTGCTAAGGCCTGGAACTCCTTACCTGTATCCATCAGGTCAACACCCTCCCTCCCATATTTAGAAACCATTCTGACAGACTTCTTAGCTAAAATCTGGCTCTGTTGTTGCTCAAAACCGGGCTGAACTATATTGCTAAATGTGAACATGTATCTTTTCATTCTTTTTGCCTCTTTACTCTCCCTTCTTCACTTACTTCCATACATCTTTCAAATTCTCTTCCCTGACTTTCTCTCTAAATATACCATAAGCCTGTTTTCCCTCACTTTATATTGCAGTTCCTGTTTGTATTAGACTAACTTGCCTTTAATTTCCCTACAAACTATCTAAAATTTCTATAAATATTAAATGATTGTCATATAACTTGTATAGATTCTTAATGAATATTTTTATACTATCTCTTATTTGTTATAACTATTTAAACTGCAAATGTTCTTCCAGACCTCAGCTGAAAATGGGGTTCCACCCAGTCAGACTTTCCCAGTAATAAAATGCCAATAAATAGATAATATAAAATGAGTCTGCAGCTTTCTTATTCTATGCCTCTCCAGTTTAATGAAGAGGATTAAGCCTACAGCTTCATATCTGTACCTTACAGATGTGGATTTATTTCAGTCTGGGTCAATTTAACTTTTGAGTGACTCTAAACAAATCAGCTAAAAAACAGAGTGCTTTGTAGTCACCCCTTGGAAACGAGGTTCTTGTGTCTAGTGAATTTACCTGGTTAACACATGAATAAAAGTGAGTGGTCATTTGGCTGTAATGGATATATGTCTTCTGGTAATAACTATACTTAACTTTGCTTGCCCAGTACAATGGGCACATATTACTTCTATATTAAGTAATGTAGCTGGAACTTGTCTATAAAAGTCTGGCTCTGAATAAGCACAGTACTCAGTAAGTGATAGGATCTCTGCAGGATTTGCAGTTTAGTCCTGATTTCTAGTCAATGTATTCAGAGTTTGCATGATCTCTGTGTCAGTGTGTGAGTTTTCTCACTTCATAAAATGTGCCTGTTGGTTGGTTGGCTATTGTAGATAGACAGACAGATACATAGACCCATAGGATCATAGGAGGTTACTAGGCTAACAGACCCAGGGCCCTTACAAGCCTAGCCAGGTTCAACCTGTGCTCTCATGGGTGTCTGGTTCAAGCAGACACTAACATCAGCACCTATTGCCCCACAGAGGTGGAACCCCTGCAGTGAATTTCCACTTACCCATCCAATAATCCAAGTTGTGCTTAAATAGGGCCAACTAGAGACTTTGTTTAACATGAATAGGAAACTTGTTCCAAAGGTGGGGCAACCTCTGTGAGACAAATCTGTCTCTCCACCAAGTTCTGCTGATGTCACATACCAGGATAAGGTCCTTTGAGTGAGTGACCTGTATGCTATTTGACCTGTGAATGTGCAGCATTTCCATCAAAGCTGGGTCAGAGACTGCTCTATATGCAAGACTCATATCACCTCTGAGCAGTCTGTTTGACACAGAGTAAAGTGACAATGATTTCAGTCTGTCTGCATAAGAAAGATCTTGAAGACCCAGAATTTTCTTCGTAAGGAACCTTTGTAGTCTCTCCAATTGCTGCAGGCGTTTGGAAAGGAACATACCAAAGACAGTGTTGTACTCTATTATTGGCCTGATGAGGGGTAAGTATAGGCATGTTATAACCTATTTTTTTCTGGAGGCAATGCCCATACTTATGAGATGAACAATATAAAATGACTTTTTTTGCCTCTCTGTGATATGGTGATTGAAGTTAAGGTTGCTGTCAACCTGTGTGCCAGATCTCTCACCACTGACTGTGTGCTTAGGGTATTTCTATTGATGTGGTAGTTTGCAAGAACGTCACCCTTGCTGAAGGTAATGATAATGCATTTTTTTGTATTAAGTTTAAGACCATGACTTTGGCACCAGTCATTAATCTGCATAAGACCTTCTTGCAGGATGTTGACATCACTAGGGGTTTCAATGATCACTTCCAGTTTGCAGTCATCAGCAAACTTTGTCAGCCATAGTCCTTTAGTTTTAGCCTGTACTTGAGAGAAGTAGATTCTGAACAATAGGGGTCCCAGAACCGATCCCTGTGGAACATCACTGGTTACAGGTCTGCTGAAAAAAGTGGAGTCCCCTATTTTGACTGTATGAGTTCTATCAGTGAGCCAGTTTGCAACCCACCTGACAATATATGGGTTGATACCCAGCTGGGTGAGTTAATCAATGATGCCTAAGTTGAGGATTGTGTCAAAGGCCTTGGCTAAATCTAGGTAGACCATATGCACAGATTTCCCCTCATCTTGGGCTTTGGTGACTGTCTCGAAGAATTCCACGAAGTTTAACAGGCATGATATCCCCTTGACAAAGCCAAACTGGGTAGGGTCAAGCATTTGGAGATTTCCTATACTTTGTTAATAAGGTCCATGATGATTTGGTCCATGGCCTTTCAGATAAGGCTGATCAGGCTAATGGGTCTATAGTTCCTGGGGTCCATGGATGCACCCCCCTTTGTACAAAGGGATGACTGTAGCTGTTTTCCTTTCCACTGGGATGCAACCAGTGCTTAGAAGGTGATTGAAAACTGTGCTCAATGGTGATGCTAATTCCTGTCTTAACCCATGTTGAACACAGCCCAGAATGTTGTCTGGACCCATAGAGGTTGTGTTTTTTGCCTTGGAGAGGGCACTTAAGACCTGCTCCGTGGAGATACTAGGTTGGGGGACAGGTGTTTGGGATGCTTTGGGGTATATGTGGTGGGGACAGGGAGTGAAGTTTTCACTGAACCTGTTAGCTAGCAGGTTTGCTATATCCACAGGTTCTATATATGTAGTACCATGAAGTTCGACTTCAGCGCAAATGTGGGCCTTAGCTATGAGGTTATGGATGTGACTAAACAATGCCTTGTGGTTATCCTTAGTTAAGGAAGCTATTGTGGATTCATACTTAGCTTTGGAGGACTTCACTGGGAGTCTTATTTGCTTGTTTAAGTTGAGGAGGGAGTGTTTCCAGTTTTGAGATTGTTCCTTCCTGCTCTTAGACAGCAATTTCTTTCTCCAGTTGTACAGCCAATTAATGACAGTTGTCCAGCAGACAGGTTTGTTTTTCCTTGAAGATCTTGCTTTGGTTCTATCAGGTACAGCAGAGTCAATACAATTTGCACAGGTGCTTGTATAAAGCACTGCTGTATAGCTCAGCATAGGTGTCTGTTCCATCAGTGGGGGAAGGGGCTATGAAGAAATGTATGCCAAGTAAGAGGCTGTAATTGGCCTTAGAGAAGTATTTTAGTCTAGCTGTTGCTAAGAGGACGTCTTGTGTTATAGTTACGTCTAGCAAGACTGATTTGCGGTCAGATCTCACAGGGATGGGCACACACTGAGGGTCATGCAGCAATCTCCCATGTTGGTGACCACCAGATCCAGCACGTTTGAGCCTCTTGTAGATGTGTCAACCAGCTAGTCCAGGGTATTGGAATTAACAAAGATACACACACACACACACACACACACACACACACACACACACACACATATATATATGTATATATATATATATATATATATATATATGTGTGTGTGTGTGTGTGTGTGTGTGTGTGTGTGTGTGTGTGTGTGTGTATGCACACACACATACACATATCGCATTTATGTATGCCCTGGTGGCCTTGATCACTTGATCATGACTGTAAAGAGCAGGAGGACTAGTTCTTGTCCCGGTTGACAGGTAAATAAATTCAAAAAAATATATAACATACATGGTTTCCAATGAAAACACATAAACCAGAAAACAGCATCAATAATTCATTATTGCCATCAGTGTATTGCCCTGGAACAAAACAGCTGGAAGCATTACTTACAAAATTCTCAATATGCACCAATTCACTGAGTTTTAATATGTGTTATGTAGATTGTCAGTGAAATAAACTTGTGAGCTGTGTGTGCACAACCAGTTATAAACAACTTCTACTCTCATGCAAATACTTGTCCAGCAAGTAAGTCTGATGGCAGTAAAGTATATTAACTGTAACCATGGTTTCATTTTGTATTTAAAGTGTCACTGATGTTGCTTGGCAAACTTTATCTGACATCTTGTGAATGTGCCTTTTCAAAAATGTTAACACTTAGAGTCAAGTGCCCTATACTTCAAGTAATCTCATATTATTTTTCTCATTTTTACATAGCTACCTGCTTTTCATTGCTGACAGTGGAGTAATGCATCTCAAAAATAAGGAGCAAAAACAAAGTAAATTATGGAATTCTAAACACATTGGCTGGGATTCAGAAACATGACTAATGTGGTTGCTTAATATCTAATGCATAGGTGCAAAGTACTGTGGGGTGGCTCAAACGTAACTATTGATTAAACAGGGATCATTTAGCAGCATGACTGTCAACCAATGAAGAAATTGGCCCACACAAATGGCTTTGCTGGCAATACAATGTTCAGTGGCTGCAGTTACAGAATTTATGAATAGTAACAATGACTGTGTAGCATGCTCTTACACAACTGCAACTTTGTGACACTATAAGAATGGCGGAGGGCCATAAATAGGTCACTGCCAGTAAAGTCCCAACAGTTCTATTCATTTAAATGGTGAGGAAAATGCAAATGGGCACATGGAAGAAAGTGTTAGAATGGTGAGGGGAAGAGGGATATACTGGTTTTCAGATATGTTCCTTTTTTTAAGAACAGCATATCAGAAAGGATACAAGAGGAAGGAAAGAGGGTAGAAGGATGGAAGCAGAGGCAAACAAGCATGGGAAAATGCAGGAAAAGAGTAACAGGGGAGGTGGTATCTAAATATGTGGATACACAATGAATAGACACATACTGACAGAGGGAGGACAAGTGATATAGAGGACTGGACAACAAACAAGGAATGGAGGTGGCAAGCATGGAAGGGGAACACCATAACTGAGTGATAAGGAGAGGTCACGGCTCTCTGTCTCACCACCTTGTCCAGGACCCAGCCAGTGATAAGTCCCCTCCATAACTGCCCTTTTCTCTGGGACAACCTCAGATGACACACTGGGCATTGTCTGCCTATACTGAAACTTTGTTAGTGACACACGTACATTTTCAAGGCAGTCAATGCTGGTGTTAAGCCACTGGTCCACAAATTCCCTTGGACCCTTTTCCATATTTTCTAGACTTATAATGGGGAACATAGTGGGACTACCAGTGATATCACCAGAGAGTGTGACAATATCCCCCCAGTGATCTACTATTGGAGGTTACCAATGAACACTTTACATTGCCCAGCACATGACTTACATTAACCAATTCATAGTCAGGCCTAGAGGCAAATGGAGACCCAGAAGAAGAAAGCAGGGTAGAATGAAGGAGCATAGACCATTTCCAAACCATAGGCATGGTGGATGAGTTGACAACAAATAATTACTGACTAAGAACAGGTACTCAGAAACATTTTTACGTGGTATGGCACACAGCTACTGTTATTTAAGAATTTAATTTGGCACAGCAGGATGTTTGAAGTCAGTTGTAGGTTATGTGGTGAATGGGCCCTGTGTTTAGACCAGGGACTGTGGGTGTCACAATATTGACTTCCCTCTTTTGTTATACAGAGCTGAATCATGGTCAAATTGGGTCCTGGACAGTATAATGTACTGGCCTCTCCAGCCACACAAATATCCCATTGCTTGATGTCTGTCCCCAATTACTATAAAACACTATCCTGACTTGTCAGTGTACTTAATTTTTTTCTTTACCTTTACAGTGATCACAGAGATTTGGATTTAATTTAAAACTTGTATTTTTAATTTAATAGTAAAACACTGACAGATATTTGCTAAACAAAGCAAAATACTCTCACTTTGCAAACAGATTAGCAAGGGAAGCAGCAACGTTTTCTTCTCTTGACACTAAGATTTATTGAAAATGCATCAGGCAACCCACTAAATTATTAGAGACATGTAGGGATTCATAGTCAAATAACATATAGTGAAGAAGTAATTAACAGCTACCTGAAAAGTGCAGGAATTCAAAAGACAAATGTTTCAACATATTTGCTAACAGGCTGAGATAGTACATTGGACACAAGTGTCCTTTTCTTGAAGCACTTTGTGGTAGAGTGACTTGAGTCACATAGAGGACAACTGAAGCCTTAGGGAATCAAACCCTGCCCTCAAAGAAGCAGCCCAATTACAGCTTGTAGCCTTACTCATTTGCACTAAGTGCCACGCAAACTGTTGTAACCCAAACACAATGCATTTCACACGTCTGATTGCAAAACATAAGCTAAATTCAATGTTTTTATAATTACAATATTAACATTAAACTTGTACATATCATGTTGTCCAGTATATTCATATAAAAAATAAGCACACAGACAGCAGTCAACAAAATACTGAAATCAAGTATCATACCCAAGGAACCTGACTCATATAATAACGCTCCCGTTTGGTACAATCAGCTCATTCTTGTACACCATAACTACTCTGGCAGGCAGGAAAAAGGTATAAATGTAATCCTGTATACACACACACACTTGCAGACACATACACACACACACACACACACACACACACACACACACACACACACACACACACACACACACACACACACGTGACCATCAATTACTGTCCCTTTTATGACTGTTTACACATCAGACATTTGCTTTCGGTCAAATGAATGAACAGACACATAACTAATGACCTAGATGTATTTTCTGCTCACTGCTATAAGAGCCGTGCAGTTCAAACCAATGCAATCTAATATCATCCCAAATTCTTCAACAATCAGATACAAATGCCTGAATTCAGGAATAGATTTCAGCTACTGATCCTACAAATTTAGAATGTTGCTAGCATAGCAGGTTTTGTATTATCAAGCATTTTCTGAAGTACTTCTCATTATGTAGTGATTGCAGTCTACAAAACGTTATTAGAAAGCCACAAATTTTATGAGAACAAAACTATAACCACTGCACACACACACACACACACACACACACACACACACACACACACACACACACACACACACACACACACACACACACACACACAATTATAGTCATTTGTATGACTACACATCTCATAAATCTTCTTGAGGTGAAATGAATGAATACATTCATCAATAATGGCCCAGAAATGTACCTCAGCTTGCTGCTACTATTGTAATGCCCCTCTGCCCTCTCAAAATCTTAGCTCATGAATCAGAAACAAGATTCAAAATCAGGACTAGATGTTAAATATTTCTTTATATACTTGGAAAGTTGAAAAAATAACAAGCTTAGCACTAGCAAACGTCTTCTAAAATTACAGAAGTGAAAGGAAAATATTAGCTCTTACTTCAAACTCAAACCCAAGAACTCCAGCATACTATGTTGGTATCACTGCTGCTGGAGCAAGAAGATCGTATGACCAGATGGGATTGATTATTCTCTTAACAGCTTTGTTTTTTTCCTTTCAGCTTGGAAATCCCCAGCAGGACTGGGTGTCATGGGTTCAAGCCCCAAATGAGAGCTAATATTTATTTTCACTTCTGTGATTCTAATAATGCCTAAGGCGAGTGCTTCTCAGCATTTATTTGCATGTGTTTGTAATTTGACCAAGCATTTTCTGAAGGATGCAACATTTCAATCTCACTTGCCAGTCATTATTTAGTAACTGCAAACCACATCAATTAAAATACCTTTAAACTTATTTGCTAAAGTGTTCTGGACAAATCCATAAAATAATGGACAAAGGCCCAAAAGGAGAAATGTTTTAAAGGCTATTTTATATCTATTTATTAACCAGGTAAACGCGTTGACTAAGGTGTCCCTTTTCTGGGCAACATTAGAGCACTGTTTGGCTAAGTGACTTGCTCAAAGTCACGTGGTTGACAAATGAAGATGTAAGTTTCAGTCCTACTACTATTGACTGTACTTTGTCAAATCTCTTAGCCGTAAGGGTGAGACATCTCAAACTTGCTTAAAAAGTTAACAGAGCAATATATGTTGCATGAGCATACATTTCCTGAACAATAAGTACTAAGAAACTCTAATGTCTGCCATTATTGACTGTAATAGTCAGTGATTTACCAAAAAAAAAAATTATATTAACAAGGGGCAGGGCATAAATATGATGCAAAATCAGAGATGTTCTGCAAAATGGGAGACAGATAAGAGGTGGACGACTCATTCACATAGACAGTTAACATAATAACATATTTTGCTATGTAATGCTTTTCTGAACAACAAAACCATGAAATTCTAATGGCAAGCATTACTGACTGACTATAATCTTAAGAGATTTATCAGAAAATGATAGTCAGGTGGTTGGTGCAGAGCATTAAAGCTGCAATATGTTAATGCACTGCTTCCTGCAGTCAAGGGTACAGGTTTTGACTCTTTCTCTCTCCAACTGCTTCCTCTGATCAAGCCACTTTACTAGACAGGGCTCCTGAGTAGCCCATGAAAAGATGGTTCATCTAGTTAATAAACAGATTAAAAAAGTCAAGGCATAAACATGAAGCAAAATCTTTATGAATAATAAGAACTAGGAAATTCTAATGACTGTTGCTCCTGACTGACTGCAATCCTTAGCAATTTCAAGGATGTTTTAGGAGGTAAACATCTGTGTGTAACTGACGTCAGATAAATGACCTCATAACACAGGACTTCTAATGTGCACTAAAACAGTTGTGGGTGCAGGTTTGACCTGTGAAGTAAAAAGCACAGGACTTCTGATGTTTAGTTATAACTGAGGATTCAGGTCTGAACTGTAAGGGAAGCAGTTTCAGTTAAACCAAGATGCTTGCCAATGCTGGCTGTCAAAAATACAGTACTATTCTGTTTTAACTGTAAAAAAGCTCAAAACTCAAGTCCCCCAGCCATCACCATACTCTATGCAACTGCTGTTATGCATATAGTATGGCTGTGTATAACTGCATAAGATTTGCTTGTATTGTATGATGTACTTAAAGGAGAGGTAGTGCTGTAAAGCAGACATTACTCACCATGAGACTGCTGCATAATAAATGTTTGTGTGATGAGTGAGCATTCACACAATATCACTAGTTGTAGGAAAGGGGGAAGCATTCTAACTTGCATCAGCAGGAGTGAACTTTCAATGGACCATATACAGGCCTCTGTGATGTGACCTCAGTCATTGGCAGGTCCACTTTCCTTTTCCAATAGCCACCTATGGTAGGCAGTGGTTGTACATTTTCCATACCTCTTTCAGGAATTTTTGGGGGAGAAATTGATCAGAAAATGTACATTGCATTACTGAACTGCACAGTAATACATCCATAACTTTGTGCTATATGGCTAAATTGAGATAGGGGGCCTTCACACATACATGTGTAGGAAATCCTATGTGGGTCATATTAGGGGATGTCACTGTCATTGCCATAGCCTGCTGCTGTGCTACCCATATACTGAGGACAGGGGTCATACACTACAGGTGTAAGATCATGGACCAGACATACTTTGTCTCACATTTATAGTGTATGGTCTCACCAGGAAATAGACCATAGTCCTAGTTGGACTAATCTGGTCAACCACACATAAATCATTTGCAAAACTATTTTATTTTGTATAACTTCATGTTTAAATGTTCTCAAATGACTGAAATTTATCATATTTAGCCATATGCATGAAATGTGCTGATGTAAGTACTTTGTTACTGAGAGATGCAGTGTGAATTAACTAACTGTAAATATTTCTCTTATCTATAACAACTTACCAAAATTTCATTTAACTAAACCTGTCTATGACTTGCTTATTCACATGTACATTCTCCTTGATTACTGTTTGTGTAACATTAGGACTTCTGTATAAACTGATCTTTGGTTCAGTAGGTCATCTGGTCATCAAGCACAATATAAGAATAACGTTATTTACCGTGCTATGTCTTTCTTCATCCCTTTCATTGTTATTGCCTTATTTGACATTATTTATAAGTTGATGGAACTATACTTCATATTCTTACATTTTTGATATATATATATATATATATATATATATATATATATATATATATATATACATATATATATATATATATATATATATATATATATATATTATTACCCTTTGTGATTATGAGTTATTTGCATCGGTTATGTTGCTTTGCATGTTTTTGCTATTTTAATGAGTCATTTAAAACAGCAGTATTACTTTTCATTGTCTGCTACTACTGTGCTTTGTGTTGCCTCATGCACCTGTGTAACACTACAGTACTGCCATGGTTCTGACCATGAATGAAAAGCATATTTGTTAATGCCATTTATAACGCAAATGACAACAAAAGAAAAATCAAGAACAAAGGAAATGAGTGCAATTTCTGGGGTATGTGATAAAACTTGTTTTATCTAAACAAGAATGAGAATATACATGGGTCCTATTTTATTTCGAATGCCTGTCTAACATTTGTATAGCATAAAGAATATAATTATTTAATATATAACAGCAAGCCAGGGAAGTTATGTGAGAATGCTGCTATTTTTTGTCTGCTTTGATATGCTAGCATACCAGTCAATATTAATTAAATAGCACTTCAGGCCCATATCCACACTTTGTTTGATACCATTCCTTGACAACTTTCCAGCTGATGAGGTAATGCCTCTTTGTATCCGTTCAGCTTCTATTCACTGTTTCAAATGATAATTATAGACGTAAGATGCTAAGTGACAATGATCAAAATTTCATTTAACTTTATTCTTTTCATTTAAACTGATTACACACATTTATTTGTTAAATAGGCATAAGGCATGGTTGATCAGTGCTTTTAAGTCATGATGATGCAAAAAAAAAACTATCTATACACACACGCACACACACACACACACACACACATATATATATATATATATATATATATATATATATATATATATATATATATGTGTATATGTATATGTATATATATCCACAAGTACAGTATTTTTCTTTTAATCGCCAACGAACGATTATCAACAGAAAAAGTGTCAAGTAAGTTCATTTATAATTACTATCTACAAAAAAAAAATTTAACTGAACTGATTGCAAATGTAAGCAAAACTTGTTACATATATGATTACTTAAAACAACTCAACCTTTGCTTTTGCATCAGGGTATTTTCCCAAACACCCCCAGAAATTAAATATACTAACTTTCACCATCATTGAAAATTACCAAATGCAGTGGCACTCGCGGAATACTTGCCACAACCAAGGCAATGGTACCCACATATATATATATATATATATATATATATATATATATATATATATATATATACATATATATATATATATATCTATACATATATGTGTGTGTGTATATATATATATATATATATATATATATATCTATATATATATATATATATATATATATATATATATATATATATATATATATATATATATATATATATATATAAAAATATATATATATACATATATATATATATATATATATATATCTATATATATATTGCTTTAGTAGAAGTTTTTTATAGTTAAAATAATTAGTGGTACAGTTAATTGAACTGTATTATAGCTGAGATGTGGAACATCAACTATAATGTGATTTTTTTTTATGTTTTTTCTTGCTTTAAGGTTTTAAGACAGTGGAGTTAGTATACATACATTATATGTATGTAGGAGCAGACCCCCTCCTGGATTGTGGGGGAAACCCCACATGTAAAATGTAAATAGATTTTTAAAGTTTTAGTTAGGTAGGGTTATGATCACAAAGGTAAATAATCTGTTTATATCTGTTTATATTTGCAATCATTTCAGTTTAGATGCTTTTGGTTTTGGTCTTATTTTTCACCAATGCAACCACAGAATGTTTTCTGGTTCATGCAGTTATATTTGCAATAAATAGTAAAATATATCATAAACTTTACCTGTATTAAACGTATAATGGGAATACAATTATGTCAACATTTTTTAAAACGTTTTTGTTACATAAAACCGAGTGATGCACAGGTACAATAAATTCAGTCAATAATATATTTTTCAACATTTATTAAAAAGTGATTAACTTAAAGTAAGCTTTACAATTCTGAATATAACCTGAGATAATAAGATATTTTTATAAGTAAGAGAATTCTGAGCTGCGGTCTTTTACACAAATGTAAAAAATGATTACCTATTGTATTTATCAAATTAATTTTAAAATAAATTTCTGAATTACAGCAGCTTCCTTTATCTCCCTCAACATTTCAACATCTAGTTTGTTAGGACACGCTTGTTCTGTATATAGTATCAAAGGGACTAGGAACATCTTCATGACCTAGACTTTACTATTCTGATCAGTATGTTGGTTGGGAGGGTGGCCTAATGGTTAAGGCGTTTGCTTTACAAATGCAATGTGCAGGGTTTGAGCCTCAATAGGGATAATTGGCTAGGCTTAAAAAATGTCTCACAAGGGCAGTTAACCTAGTGCTAATCTATTTTGGGGTTGGGAGGGTGGCCTAATGGTTAAGGTGTTTGCTTTACAAACACAAGGTGCAGGGTTCGAGTCTCCCAAGGGATAATTTTCTAGGCTTAAAATGGCTCGCAAGAGCAGTTAGCCTAGTACTGATCTATGAACCTATGAACCTATGTATCTTGTCCACTGCTTAATGTACTTTAATATTTTGTGTTCAGTTTCTACCCACATTTCTTTCACTGCTTGAGCCACATCCCTTAATCCATATCTCCAAGTACCTCATTCTATCATGCCCCAACAGGAAGGGATAAGACTGTACATTTGTGAAAGTAGGACTGTAGTTTAGGGTCACAGCCTTTTTTTATCCTATAACAAACTTACCTGCTGTATTCACTCAGAATTTTAGATATGGTTGGCACATCCGTTTTTGGGACCATCAGGTATACAGTAACATCATCTGCAAATAATGCTAGTTTCTCCTGTCTGCCATACCAGTCAAGTCCCTTTATTGCTGATTCTCTAATCCTAATAACCAATATAGTTACATAGAGTGAATAGAAAAGGGGACATGGGGCATCCCTGTTTTGTACCCTTTGTCAGGCCAAAGCTTACTGATAACAGCCCTGTGATTTTAATACTTGCTGGTATGTATATTCTTTTGAGTAGTTCTACTCATTTCTTTGAGATTTCAAATGCTGTCATAGACAGAAAAAGAAATTCCCACCTCATCTTATCAAATGCTTTCTCTACATCTAGTTTTAACATTAATAGGCTTGCATTCTTTCCTTATGCCTGTCTTTGGATCATTATTGTTTTGGTAATATTGTCAAAGTTTTCCTTCCCCTCCATAGGTTCATAGATTCATAGAAGGTTACTAGGCTAGCAACTCTACAGCCTTTACAAGCCTAGCCATGTTAATCCCAAGTATCCCCATTTGTTCTTTTTTGGATAGTTTGCAGAATGAATTTATGAAAAGAATGGGTCTGTGATCAACAGAGGCTACCCCTGTCCATGAGGGATCATAGGAGGTTACTAGGCTATTGGACCTGCAGCCCTTATAAGCCTAGCCAAAAGTTTAGCCTTTGTGTATACAAGTCAGCACCCAATGTCCCTGTCCAGCAGGGACACGGGTGAAATCCCAGGGGTATTTTTCCCATCCAGTTATACAGGTTGCACTTAAAAAGAGGTAAAGAAGTACTCTGCTTGATGCAGAGAAGGAGTCTATTCCATAGATGGGGGAGTCTCTGGGACACAAATCTGTCACATCAACAAGTCCTGTTGATGTCACAGACCAGGTTGAGGCCACGCATGTGAGTTACTCGAGTGGAGCTTGACTTGTGGATATGCAGTAGTCCCATCAAGGTGGGGTCCGTAATTGCTCTGAGGAGTCTGTATTAAACTGAGTAGATGGATAGGACTTTTAGTCTATCTGTGTATGATAGATGTTTGAGGCCCTGAAATCTCCTGGTGAGGAACCTCTGGGGTCTCTTCAGCTGCTGCATGTGCTTTGCGAGGTACATGCCGAAAGGGACATTGTACTCAATAATGGGCCTTACAAGGGAAAAATACAGGGATGTTATGACCTCCTTGTCCCTGGATGAGATACCCTTACTTATGATGTGGGCCATGTAAAAAGCTTTCCTTACAACAGAAGCAACATGGTGGTCAAAAGTCAGGTTGCTATCAACCTGGGTGCCCAAATCCCTCACAACTGATTGCGCGCTTAGGACATTGTTATTAATGTGATAATTTGTGGAGATGTCACTCTCCGCAAAGGGGACAATGATGCATTTTTTGGTATTCAGCTTGAAGCCATATTTCTGGCACCAGTCATTTGTCTGAGTAAGACCCACTTGAAGGATGGCCACATCACTAGGGGAATTGATGACAGCACCCAGCTTGCAGTCATCTGCAAACCTGGTCAGCCGTAGCCCACTGGTTTTGGTTTGCACATCAGAAAAGTATATCACAAATAACAGAGGCCTCAAGACCAAACCTTGGGGTACGCTGCTTGATATGGGTCTACTGCTTGAGGTGGCTTCCCCTATTTTTACTAGGTGGGTTGTATCAGTAAGTCAGTTTGTGCTACCCATCTGGTAATATACAGCTTGATGCCTAGTTGAGAGAGTTTATCTCTTATGCCCGAGTGGGGAATAGTGTCAAAGGCTTTGGCCAGGTCAAGGTGGATGATGTGCAATGTCTTCCCCTCATCCATGGCTTTGGTGACTGTCTCAAAGAATTCGACCAAATTTAGCAGACATGACCTCCCCTTGATGAAGCCAAACTGTGTGGGTTTGAGTGTTTGGCGGTTGCTAATGTCCTTGTTAATGAGGTCCATGATAATCAGTGCCATGGCTTTGCAGATCAGGCTAGTAAGGCTGATGGGTCTATAATTTCCTGGATCAGTGGATGCTCCACCTTTGTGTAAAGGGATGACAGTGGCTGTCCTCCAGTTAGCTGGGATGAAGTCGGTACTCAGGCTTTGATTGAATAGAGCACCTAATGGTGCTCCATGTTCCTACCTGAGTTAATTTAGGATGCAGCCTGGTATGTTGTTGGGTCCCATGGAGGCTGTATTTTTTGCCCTTGAAGGAGCAGTGATGACCCATTCCCTAGATATAAGGGGAATGGGGCCAGGTACTGGGGATGTCCTGATTTACTGATGGGGGCAGAGGGGTGAAGTTTTCTCTGAATCTGTCAGCCAGCAAGTTTGCTATGTCTCCGATATTTTTATATGTGGTATCGTTGACCACCAGTTCTGAACAGATCTGGGTGCTTCCTTTGAGGTTGTGGACATATGTGAAGAAAGCCTTATGATTGTCTCTAGTAGATGTGACCAATTTGGACTTGAAGTTTGCTTTGGAGGATTTCACTAGTACTCTTATTTGCTTGTTCAGGCTAAGGAGACATTGCTTCCAATTGGGCACCTGCTCCATCTTGGTCTTGGACAGCAATTTTTTCCTTTTGTTATAGAGTTTATTTATTGAAGATGTCCACAAGACAGGTTTACTCTTCCTTGCAGAGGATGATTTAGTCCTGCCTGGTATTCCTGATTCCATGCATCTACATAAAGGCTTGTATAGTGCTTTGGTGTAGTTTTGGATATTGGTGTCAGTTTCTACAGAGAGGGAGGGGGTTGTGAAGCTGTTTATACCATTCCTAAGGAGGCTGTAATCAGCCTTGGAGATGTTTTTATGTCTGATCCTAGCTAGTGGTGTGGTTGGGGAAGATGGTTACTTCGAACGTGACTGGTCTATGGTTGGATCTTACCAGGAATGATGATACTATAGGGATGCTGCAGTAGTTTCTGGTATACATTCCTTTAATCAATGTAACGGTAACGAACATCAAATTTTCCGAACCAGAATGTCGATTTTCAAAGTGGCGATTGGTCAGAATGCTCTACCACCTAAACAAGCGCTACCATGGGTCAAAAAGGGATATTGTGTGTTTTGCACATATTTCATTCGGACAAATGAGAATTTGCTGCACTGCTTTCGGTCATTTCTCGGTCAGCCATCCACCGGCCGACCAAATGAATGTATACCGTAGTTTCTCATGTTGGTTAATATTGAGTCCAAGATATTACCTTTTGTGGGGGTATTGACTTGTTGTTCTAAGGCATTTGCATTGACAAAATTGAAGAATCTCTGGACATTTTTGTTCTGGCATGAGTAGTTCTTCCAATCTATGTTTGGGAAGTTAAAGTCACCCAGGATCAGGGTAAAGGGTTGAATCTTGATAGATTTGAACAGGTCCAAATAGGTGGATTGGGCATCTTGAGTCAGATTTAGGGGCTAGTAGCTAGCTTTGATTTGAATAGGAGTCCTGTCAATAGTTAACTGCACCTGGACTGTTTCCTGTGCGTTATACTGTTTGGCCAGCCTGGAGGTGTGTATGTCTTTAATGTATATTCAAACTCCACCTCCTTTGGCTTTACTGCCCACAGTTTGAGGTCTGAATGCATGATAGGATGAGTAACCATGTAAAGCTGGTTAAGAATGCTTGCAATGAGTGCAGTTTCATGTTTAGAGCCCTAGCATTTAGCAGCATGACCTTTAATTTGCATTTTGTTGAATTTTTTATGTTGGTTTTATTGACCTCAGGACATAGATGTATATGCATGTGTGTGTGTGTGTGTGTGTGTGTGTGTGTGTGTACACACACACACACACACACACACACATATATATATATATATATATATATATATATATATATATATATATATATATATATATATATAGGGGGCAGAAAGATGGATGTAATAGAGAGACCACAGTACAGTGAAATCTGGAAATGTGCCCTTTTTACACTGTAATGTGATCTCAGAGCCACTGTAAATAAGTAGCAGATGGTGTGGAGGGTGCAAAGAAGGCCTGCTCCCTGCAAAAAAAAATTGTGTTTTCCTTTTTTGAATTTTTTTTTGAGCGTTTGTTATTTGATGAGACACACACATACACACTTGCAGTGTGTGTACTTTCTTCACAAAGAGAAGCTGGCTGGCAGTCAGGTGACTACTGGGTTTAATTCTGAAGTCAGAACTGTTTAATTTCCTACTGTGAAAAATATTTAGGTCTACTTGATGTTAATGAAAAGAGACTCAGGCCTTTTCTGCTCTATGAAATAAATGCATTTTAAAACAATTACAGGTTAGTACATGCTTTAAACTATGAGGAAGGTGAATCCATAAGAGCATGTTTATTTGTGTGTATGTGTGTTTTTCTGCCTGTGTGAGTGACTATAACTATGTTTGTTGATCTTGTTTAAATAAGTTGGTTGGTAAGGATTAGGAGGTTGGTGTAAAGGCAGTGGGAGGCAGTTGGATGGAGGGCAAGTTGTATACATGGACTGAAAACAGCCCGGGTCCCAAGGTATACCTACTTCACCCCTGTAAATGAGCCATCATTTGTTTGCACTTCCTAATTACAGAGCTGTGTTATAAAGCAAAATAACTTATTACCTTATTTGTCTGCATTGCAGAATTACTGAATGTACTGTAAAGCAATAAGTCATTAGCACAAATATGTTTCAGAATTATTGATCTCCAAAGTATTCACAATTAAGGTAAAAACAGTCCAGTTGAGGCCTGATATGAAGCTGTCATGTATCAA
This sequence comes from Protopterus annectens, assembly GCF_019279795.1. Lineage (NCBI taxonomy): Eukaryota > Metazoa > Chordata > Ceratodontiformes > Protopteridae > Protopterus > Protopterus annectens. The sequence continues at coordinate 1,415,916,694 of NC_056732.1, read as the reverse complement.
AAATACCTTTAATACAGAGCTGGAAACTGAGACTGGGTGGGGCCTGAAGCCCAAGACTCTATAACAGTGTATCTATGATGGAGAAAAAAGTCAAATATAATGTTATTATCTTTGTGTTCAGACAAGAGGGCCATCATTGTTCATTCTGCAAAAATATTTCTATCTATAGCTATATCTTTATTTCTGTCTGCCTCTCTTTCTCTTTCTGCCTGTATATATATATATATATATATATATATATATATATATATATATATATGTATATATATGCAATGATGGTTCTGCAGTAGCATTGTCGCCTCACAGTAAGATGCTGTGTCAGGGCTGGTAACTCGGCACGTAAAAATCAACTACCAATCATTAGTGGACTGGAGTTCTGCTGTGGCGACCCCTAACCGGGAAAAGCCGAAAGACACAACAACAACATATATATATATATATATGTGTGTGTGTGTGTGTGTGTGTGTGTGTGTGTGTGTGTGTGTGTGTGTGTAGATATATATATATATATATATATATATAAATATATATATATATCTATATACACACACACACACACACACACACACATACATATATAAATATACAGTTTGTGTTTTGTTTTTATAGTTTTATAGTGCCTGCAGTGTTTCCTTGAACTTAATCTGGTAGAGAATACAAGCAGCTGGGCAAAAGCTTACCATATACTGCTCCTTGCGATACCTTGTTGCGAAATGCGTGACATTTTGGATTACTATGTTGATAGAATTATTTTCCTGAGGTGCTTTTTAACCATTTTTTACCTGTCAACAAGATTTGTTTACTGATGTCTCCTGGTGTATACCCTCGCAACCTCATCCATGTGTCTTTGAAAATGGTTAGTGTTGAGCAGTTCACTACCTTTGTAAACATATATGAATAAAGACATCATTAAATAAGTAAATAAATAGAAGACTTACTGAAACTGCTTGTACAGACTACAGTTGAGACTGACCAGAAGCTAGTACAACTACATCAGCAATTAGTTGCTCTGATAAATGTAGCCATTAACCCCAGCAGTGCACCTACCATGAAAAAATGTTGGGCAGGGAGTCAAGTCAAACCAAGACGACTGCCTAAACCAAAGCTCTGGAGAGGAGCTGTAGCAATGTGGAAATTGAGTATTTCTAAAGAGAATAAAACATCTCAGGAAGAAATAAGAGGTTGCAGGAACAAATGGAGGATCATATGCTTTGAAACAGACAATAGAGGAACAACAAACAGAAGCTGAAAGGCTTCAAAGAAAGTTGCAAAATCTGGATGAAGATAAAGTAGCAGTTGAGCTGCAGGAATAGATTCATAAGAATACAAGAGCTTACAGACATAATAAAAATACAGGGAGAATAGATGGATTATTTTGAAAATCACTAAATAAGGATTAACAGTATAGTGATTTCCATTCAATAGAGAATATTAGACTGTGAACTGGAGCAGCTTGTACTGCAGTTATTTCAAGTGTGATTTGTGATGCCAAGAATTCAAGAGACACTAATGGAGAGGATTCACAGACTGGGACAGTGGCAAACAACAGCAGAAAATAGACCTTGGCATGCTTTGCCAAATTTCAATTCCTTTATATAAAATACTTAAGGTTATCCCATTTGCAGGGATAGTTCAGAAAAAAGCCAAGGTGTATCACCGTAGATGCCTCACCAGCGAGCGTTAGATCAAATAACAAATCAATAAAATAAAAACATTAAAAACTTTATTCATATGTGGTTAACCACTAAAATTGTCTCAGTGGACTCACAATTCCAAAATGTATGGATAAGCGCTTTTGGCAAAAACAAGCCTTCTTTAGGCGAGTGCTCTCTCTTGTTTTTTCTGTGTATTTGCAGGGATATTCACACACCTGGTGGTGAATTACTGAAAAGCAGTCTGTTGGAGAATGACAGCTATGCTGGACGCATTAAATGAACTAAAAATGAACGGAACAGTTTCATGTTTGAAGTACCTTGCAATTCTAGAAGCACAGCAAGAAGTGGAATGATTCAGGCTGCCTGATATGGAGGGTGCTTGAAAGTTTAAATAAAGGTATCACAGACAGCTAAACAACACGAGCAGTAAAAATTGCCAAAACATGAACTGGAAGTGGATCCCTAACTTGTGAAGTACAACCCAAAGAATGCAACATTCAAATTTACAAACAATAGGGGGGACTGAATCAATTCCCAGGGCAATAGTGGGTAGTGAAGGGGGGTATAGGGGCATATTCCCAGGTAAGAAATATATTTTCATAACTACTTAATGATGTATAATAAATTGCAGTAAATGTAAGAATAATGTGTAAGTCTAAGAAGAAGTAAGCGATCCTTTCTGATGTAATAATTGGGGGGGGGCATGAAAAGGAATGAATGGGGGAAATAAGGTTAGTGTAAGATAAAGAATGACCCACAGGCATGTGTGAACTAGAGGAACGGTGGTATATAAGCAGCATAGCAAAGATATGTAAAACTGCAAAGAAAAAATGTTGAACTATCACACAAATGAAACACTAGACCAGTTAGCAACAGATGGGACAGGATACCAATTAATATGAATGATGTTAGATCAAATAACAAATCAATAAAATAAAAACATTAAAAACTTTATTCATATGTGGTTAACCACTAAAATTGTCTCAGTGGACTCAGAGGAACCTCCCAGATATGCTCAGAACTAGTTCAAAATGATGTTAAGATTACTGATCCTACAGACATTGCCAACATACTGGCTGACAGGTTCAGTGCAAACTTCTCCCCCCCTCCCCCCCAAAAGGAGAGATATCTATACCAAGCGATTGCAGCCCCCCAAACATCTCCAACGCCCAAGTGAGAACTGCTCTCTCCAAAGCAAAAAACACAGCATCCATGGGACCTGATGGTGTCCCCGGCTGTGTGCTCCACGAACTCAATGAGGAATTAAACCCACAGCTAGGACAGCTGTTTAATCATAGTCTTACCTCTGGATATGTACCCAGGAGTGGCGCACTGCAACTGTGGTCCCACTTCACAAAGGCGGTGCCTCCACCGACCCTGGAAATTACCGCCCATTAGCTTGACAAGCCTTATCTGCAAAGCCATGGAGAGGATCATAATGGACCTCATAAATAAAGACATAGGGAATTTGCAGACTTTGGATCCATCCCAGTTTGGCTTTGTCAAAGGCAGATCATGCCTTCTAAACTTGGTTGACTTTTTCAAACAGTCACCAAAGCCATTGATGAGGGAAAGGCAGTCCATACAGCCTACCTCGATCTGGCGAAGGCCTTGATACAATACCCCACTCGGGTATCATTGAAAAACTCATCAGCTTAAATGTTAACCCATACATCACAAGATGGGTTGCAAACTGGCTGAGTGACAGAACCCACAGGGTCAGAGTTGCTGGCGCCATGTCAGACTCAAAGCCTGTCACAAGTGGTGTACCACAGGGCTCAGTCCTGGGCCCACTCTTGTTTGGCATCTACTTTTCCGAAGTACAAGCAAACACAGGAGGGTTATGGCTGACAAAGTTTGCAGATGACTGCAAACTGTCGGCCATAGTAGAAAACACATCTGACACAGATATCCTTCAGAAGGGTCTCACAGAAACGGATAACTGGTGCCAGAGCCATGGCCTAAAGTTAAATGCCAAAAAATGCATAGTCATACCCTTCGGGAAAAACAAGGTTACCCCTAGCTACCAAATAGGTGGCAATCCAGTGAGCATAGAAGAAGTTATCAGGGACCTGGGGACCCAGGTTGATAGTAGTCTGTCATTCGACACCCATGTAGCTAAAGTAGTTAGGAAGACCTTCTACATTGCCCACCTTATCATGAAGGGATTCTCATCTAGATCAAGGGAGGTCATAGTCTCCCTATACTCATCACTCATCAGACCAATGATTGAGTACAATGCCCCATTCAGAATGTATCTGACCCGACACTTGCAGCAGCTGGAGAGGCCACAAAAGTTCCTCACCAAAAGGAGAAAGGGTCTCAAACATCTGTCCTATGCTGCCCGACTGAAAGAACTCCAGCTCTATTCAGTCGCCACCGCTTGCTCAGAGGTGACCTTTGCCTAACATACAAGGCCATGTCAAACCCAGATTTGATGAATATGCTTCACCTCAAAAATCTAGATCCGTCAGAGCCACAAGGGCGGAGACTTAAACCTCGACACGGCTATTAATAGGACGCTGGAGGGATAGATTCATCACCCAAAGACTCCCTATGCTGTGGAATAAAATCCCGGTATATGTGAGGCAGAGCACCTCGCTGGCCTTGTTCAAGAGAAATCTTGACCAATGGATGGGAGATCGCAGATATACCCCAGGGATTACCTCAGTGTCACTGCTCAACAGAGGCACAGCAAAATAATGGGTATAGTTCCCCATACTAAAGGGGTGGCGTAAGCCACAAAACTATGGGCTAGGCTTGTAAATGCCCTCGGGCAGATAGCCTAGTATGAACCTATGAACCTATGAACCTATGTAAAAAGATTGTAACATTAGTACTTGCAAAACAAAAACCAGGACGTCAGTAAAAAAACACTTTAATAGCGAGCAAAGCTTTCGGAAATAATCCTTTCTCAATACTAAAATACATGAGTACATTCTCAATATATATAGGTCCCAAGATAGTCACATGACCGACAGCCAAAATCATATGACCCACATTAAAGGCATAACAAGACATATATTAAAAGCTCTTAATACAAAAATTTTTTAAAAAAATATATATAAAAAATACAAGAAAAAAATAATAATAAGAAAAATATAGATCAAATCACAGCTTAGTTCTACTAAGCTTAATCAATATAGGTTTAATACTAACCATACTGTTTAGGCCAGGAGGTGAGTCACTAGCCAGTCTTAAAATCCATCTATATTCTTTAGTTTCAAGGGCATTATTTATATCCCCACCTCTAACCGAAGGATGTATAGAGTCTATAGCCCTAAATTTAAATGTATGTCCATCTCCACAATCCAAAATGTGTTTATAGAGTGCATTTCTATCTACGTGCCTCCTAATATCTGATTTATGTTCTGTAATTCTTTTCTTCAGCTTCCGTAGTTTTGCCTACATAGAAGGAATCACATGCCACAGGTGGCTAGATATACTATGTGTGTAGTGATGCATGTTGCAAATGTGTGAAACTTAAATCTCTTATTAGTTACTGGATGCACAAAATGGTCGCTGTTTTCACAAAAAATATTTTCACAACAGGAGCAGCTATGGCATTTAAATGTACCAAATTTAGATGAAGTGGGAACATAGGTATTGATAGGAAAGTCTTTATAACATAGGACACTCTTTAAAGTCCTCATATTCCTATAGGCAAAGTGTGGTCTATTGCCTAGACAAGCTTTCAACTCATCACTAGCCATAAGAATTAACCAGTTGTTACTAATAATCTGCTTAATTAAAGGTGTTTTCAAATTAAATGAAGTCACGTATCTTATAGATGTTTCCTGTGTGGTGAAAGTATCAGCTTCCCTTGTCTCAGATATAGAGCTAGAAAATCGGTTTCAATGAAGTCTCCTGTCCTCTAACAACTTCATCTTCTCATTATGTACATGCACATCACTATACCCACTGGAGGCAAAATCAGTCAGCATGTCATCAAGTTGTTTATAGAATTTATCATTTTCAGTGTTATACCGACTCAGCCTACAGAACTGTGATCTTACAGTCCCTCTAAAAATATGGGGAGCATGCATGCTGGTGGCATGGGTATATCTCCCTGCACTTACATCCTTCCTATGTAGGCTCGTGTTGATAATATCCCCATCAATAGTTACATTGATATCTAGGAACGTGATGGTATTGTCTGAAAACACATTTTAAATTTCAAAAAAGGAGATAATGAGTTTAGAAATAACATAAACTCATCCAGTTCTAATAGTGTACCATCCCATAGTAAGAAGCAATCATCAACAAAACGTTGAAAAAATTTTATATGTTCTCTATAGGGATTGGTATCACAAAACAGGAACTTTCTCTCCACTGATAAAGCACTAGATTTGCGTAGGTGTTGGCTACGGAGGTGCCCATAGCCACACCTGTTAGTTGCAAATATAAAGACCCATCAAACAGAAAACATTGTCCCTTAACACTACATCAATGAGGGTACAGATATTTTGATCTTCCCAAAATCAGACTGAGGGCAGAAGATCAAAACTCCTTAGCAGTTCAATTCCTGTATCAATTGGGATAACTGTAAATAAGGAAACTATATCAAGAGTCACAAGGTAATGTTTCCTACTAGTCAGACCTATTCTACCTATACTATACCAAGCCTTAAGTTTAGACAAAAAATCTATAGTGTCACGGATGATGGATTCACATTTTTCTAGAAAAGGTAGAAGTTGGGCATGTAAATATACTGAGATGGGTTCAGTCACCCAGCCAGCACCTGAGACGATAGGTCTCATAGGTGGGTCCAACAATGATTTATGGATCTTTGGGATGCCATACAATTGTGGGGTGATAGGACAGGAAACAGTCAAATAGCTGAACAAATCAATATATATGTCATCATTCAGTTGTAGTTCATAAATCACCATATTGACATATGACACACAATTTTTAACATCCACAGGAGTAATACATTTAAAAGCCACAGTATCTAACAGCAACAATGACATAGCTGAAATATATTTATCTTTATCCATAAGGACAACTGCTCCCCCCTTATCAGCTTGTTTAATAATAATGTTCTCACAAGACTGTAATTCTCTATACGCTTTATACTCTTGACATGTTAAATTAAAGCACTTCTTATCAACTTTAAAGTTTGCACTATAAACATTTCTTATCTGCTGTTCACATAAATCATGAAATGCCTTGACTACAGGTGCAAGAACAGGAATAAAAGTGCTAAGTCGTTTTTTTCTTGTATTTTTTTATATATTTTTTTAAAAAAATTTTGTATTTAGAGCTTTTAATATATGTCTTGTTATGCCTTTAATGTGGGTCATATGATTTTGGCTGTCGGTCATGTGACTATCTTGGGACCTATATATATTGAGAATGTACTCATGTATTTTAGTATTGAGAAAGGATTATTTCCGAAAGCTTTGCTCGCTATTAAAGTGGTTTTTTACTGACGTCCTGGTTTTTGTTTTGCTATATATTGTTGGCTCTTGTGCTTTTGGATCCTTTATTTGCTGACATCAGAGGATTCCGCTTTCTAAGGTTCGTTTGACAGCCTTTTAGCCAACTTATGGCAAATTTAACTACTTCCATCAAGTCTCTCATTAATATGGAGGTTAACCCATTGCTGCATGTTGCTGAAGGGACTAATGAAATGCCTACGGATGATAATACTCTTCCTCATGATGCTCTTTTAGAGTTTAACAAATCTCTAGAGCTTCTGGAAAGAAAAGCTAGTAGTTTTAAACGTATGCAATGGCAGCGCTTCAGCTTTACTGCTTATATTGAGAAGGAATTGTTCCCAGAGGGCTTAGAATCCTTAAAATGCCCTCTTATGGGAACACTTATCCAGATTTACTCAAGAAGTGGCAACAACTTAATATCAAACTTAGCATTGACTACATGTGTCTCATGAATGACTACTTTCTTAATATTGAAGAAGATCTGAAAAAATAAATTACTATTCTTGAGAATGAGCTGGTAACTATGCCTGCATTTCTGAGTCTATCAGAAAATTACCAGCGTATGATAGAAAGAATGCAAGCACTAGATGCTAAGATGGAGGCTACCAAGAAGCGTAAGTTGCTTAGGGACATCAACGACTTCTTAAAGGGGAATATCTTCTCCTGGCCAAGAGAAAATCTTGTTAAATATAAATATAATGCTGCTACTAAACAAGCAGCCAAACCTCTACTAGATATGCTGGATGAAATTCATGGTAATATCGATCTGCCCCAGCCTGCATGTACCAACTGCCCAGAGTCTAACCCTCCGATTACTGGATCAGATGGTTTGGCCCGTTCAACGCCTCGCACGCAAGCGGGAGCTTCAGCAGCTCCTCTGGATGACAAGCAACTGACTGGTGGTGTACAAAATGTCGCTGGTGCAAAAAATAAGAGGATACAGCAAACCACGCTTAACTTCTCAAATAAGCGGTTTTCTCTTGAACATGCAGAGACTGTGAAGGAGCGTACTACCTATCCTAGAAGCCCTGCTTCACGAAAGTGACTGTATCTAACAAAGAAAGCTGGATAGCCCTTTAGGGGTGAACAAGTACAGCAAGAAATCATTAGAGGTACGCTAAATCTTTCCAGCTTTGTTTTGTATCAAGCACATTATTCGTTACTATCTAAAGGCTTAAACTTTATTCCCTCAAGCAGTGATGATTTAGTCACAGCACTTACGGACTTGAAATTGTTTTCCAGACTGTTAAGTCTTAAATTGGTATTTGGCAACAGTATTTTGAAAAAACAAAGTTTTAAACGACTTAGCGCTTTTATTCCTGTTCTTGCACCTGTAGTCAAGGCATTTCATGATTTATGTGAACAGCAGATAAGAAATGTTTATAGTGCAAACTTTAAAGTTGATAAGAAGTGCTTTAATTTAACATGTCAAGAGTATAAAGCGTATAGAGAATTACAGTCTTGTGAGAACATTATTATTAAACAAGCTGATAAGGGGGGAGCAGTTGTCCTTATGGATAAAGATAAATATATTTCAGCTATGTCATTGTTGCTGTTAGATACTGTGGCTTTTAAATGTATTACTCCTGTGGATGTTAAAAATTGTGTCATATGTCAATATGGTGATTTATGAACTACAACTGAATGATGACATAGATATTGATTTGTTCAACTATTTGACTGTTTCCTGTCCTATCACCCCACAATTGTATGGCATCCCAAAGATCCATAAATCATTGTTGGACCCACCTATGAGACCTATCGTCTCAGGTGCTGGCTGAGTGACTGAACCCATCTCAGTATATTTACATGCCCAACTTCTACCTTTTCTAGAAAAATGTGAATCCATCATCCGTGACACTATAGATTTTTTGTCTAAACTTAAGGCTTGGTATAGTATAGGTAGAATAGGTCTGACTAGTAGGAAACATTACCTTGTGACTCTTGATATAGTTTCCTTATTTACAGTTATCCCAACTGATACAGGAATTGAACTGCTAAGGGAGTTTTTGATCTCCTGCCCTCAGTCTGATTTTGGGAAGATCGAAAATATCTGTACCCTCATTGATGTAGTGTTAAGGGACAATGTTTTTCTGTTTGATGGGTCTTTATATTTGCAACTAACAGGTGTGGCTATGGGCACCTCCGTAGCCAACACCTCATAAATCTAGTGCTTTATCAGTGGGAGAGAAAATTCCTGTTTTGTGATACCAATCCCTATAGAGAACATATAAAATTTTTTCAACGTTTTGTTGATGATTGCTTCTTACTATGGGATGGTACACTATTAGAACTGGATGAGTTTATGTTATTTCTAAACTCATTATCTCCTTTTTTGAAATTTAAAATGTGTTTTCAGACAATACCATCACGTTCCTAGATATCAATGTAACTATTGATGGGGATATTATCAACACGAGCCTACATAGGAAGGATGTAAGTGCAGGGAGGTATACCCATGCCACCAGCATGCATGCTCCCCATATTTTTAGAGGGACTGTAAGATCACAGTTCTGTAGGCTGAGTCGGTATAACACTGAAAATGATAAATTCTATAAACAACTTGATGACATGCTGACTGATTTTGCCTCCAGTGGGTATAGTGATGTGCATGTACATAATGAGAAGATGAAGTTGTTAGAGGACAGGAGACTTCATTGAAACCGATTTTCTAGCTCTATATCTGAGACAAGGGAAGCTGATACTTTCACCACACAGGAAACATCTATAAGATACGTGACTTCATTTAATTTGAAAACACCTTTAATTAAGCAGATTATTAGTAACAACTGGTTAATTCTTATGGCTAGTGATGAGTTGAAAGCTAGTCTAGGCAATAGACCACACTTTGCCTATAGGAATATGAGGACTTTAAAGAGTGTCCTATGTTATAAAGACTTTCCTATCAATACCTATGTTCCCACTTCATCTAAATTTGGTACATTTAAATGCCATAGCTGCTCCTGTTGTGAAAATATTTTTTGTGAAAACAGCGACCATTTTGTGCATCCAGTAACTAATAAGAGATTTAAGTTTCACACATTTGCAACATGCATCACTACACACATAGTATATCTAGCCACCTGCGTGGCATGTGATTCCTTCTATGTAGGCAAAACTACACGGAAGCTGAAGGAAAGAATTACAGAACATAATCAGATATTAGGAGGCACGTAGATAGAAATGCACTCTATAAACACATTTTGGATTGTGGAGATGGACATACATTTAAATTTAGGGCCATAGACTCTATACATCCTTCGGTTAGAGGTGGGGATATAAATAATGCCCTTGAAACTAAAGAATATAGATGGATTTTAAGACTGGCTAGTGACTCACCTCCTGGCCTAAACAGTATGGTTAGTATTAAACCTATATTGATTAAGCTTAGTAGAACTAAGCTGTAATTTGATCTATATTTTTCTTCTTATTATTTTTTTCTTGTATTTTTTATATATTTTTTAAAAAAATTTTGTATTAAGAGCTTTTAATATATGTCTTGTTATGCCTTTAATGTGGGTCATATGATTTTGGCTGTCGGTCATGTGACTATCTTGGGACCTATATATATTGAGAATGTACTCATGTATTTTAGTATTGAGAAAGGATTATTTCCGAAAGCTTTGCTCGCTATTAAAGTGGTTTTTTACTGACGTCCTGGTTTTTGTTTTGCTATATATTGTTGGCTCTTGTGTTTTTGGAACATTAGTACTTGGTCATTATGCAATGTATTAGCCTGTGGAACTTTACAAAGGAGTTAAAGAAATGCATGTAAGGTCCATATCCAGAGCATAAAAATGCACATGCAAGTACCAAAATGTATGGAGCCAAGGGATGAGGTTAGGGAGGGGGTCTGAGCACAGACAGACAGCCACCAAAGAACACATTGTTTTGGTCAGTGAACAGGCCAAGAAGAAGGGCTATGCAGATTGGCAGCAAGTGGAAAAGTGGGAACTGGTGGGCAAAAACAACAAGGAAGATATAGATAATAACATGGATATATGGGAGTCTGTCAAATCCTTTCAGATGAAGGATAATGCAGGAAAAATTAAAGAGTACAGGTGAAGCATTGTTCTTTTGCAAGAAACAAAACTGAAATTAGAGATGTAGAGAACACACTGTGTTATGACTACCTAAAGGGAGAAATGGACAACAAGGCAGGGGGAAGGAAAGAGGAGAGTATTAAGTGTATTTTGTAGAGGGCTTCAGACAACCAGGGAGAAAGTGAAAAATGTGGGATAGGTAGATTGACCATCTGTCATGGATAGATGTAAGGTGCATGTGGAACAGTACGAAACATATATGCAAAAAACAAGGATGAAGAAGGATTGTACAATAATTTTTTGCTAACTGGACATAGATAAGAAGAGATGGAATAAAGATAGTAGGGGACTACAATATCACCACAGAATCGAAAAAAAGATAGGTTGCACAGAAGGATGTAATACAACAAAAAGATTAGACTCGAATTAGACCAAGGAGCAAAAGAGGTAGGATGGTTGGATGGTTGGACATACAGAGGGAAAGGTATCCAACTAAAAGGGCTTCAGAGGAAATATTTGGTACATATAAATAGGTTAGACAGGCTCTTGGAGAAGAAAACCCTTATGTAAATAATGAAAGATAAGTGTGCATGAACAGAAGAGGGAGTTTGGTGCAATAGTTAAGGTGTTTACCTTACAGATAAAGGGTTTGATTCTCACATGGGGTAATTGGCTAGGCTTACAATGCATCACAACAGCAGTTAGCTTAGTCCTAACCCATGAACCTATGAGGAATGGAGATAGACTTGCTGAGAATGGAAGTAGACATAGAACAGGGAAGAATTGTAAGGACTAGTAAAAGAGTCACTATAGGACAGAATGAAAGATGGATGAACTTTGGATAAAGGTCAATACCAGTTGAAAACTAATGAGTGCAGAAGGAAAGAAGAGAATGAAAGAAGAAAGACTGATTAGGCAGCTGGAGAGAAAGAGAGAGAGCAAAATGTGGTATAGAAGGGAGACAGAAAAATAAAAGTGGAATTGTGGTGCAACAGATCAGAGAAAAAATAATAAGAGCGAAATTAGATAGTAAAATTATTAGAAAGCAAAACATCACCAATGGTACTGGAGGGGCTACTGCTGGTTAGTGCTGGAGGCAAAAGGGAAATGGTTCATAGGTTCATAGGGGTGTACTAGGCTAATTGCCCTAGGGCCTTTACAAGCCTAGCCATAGGATTACTCTGGCATATTGCCTCCTGACCTTATTTCCTAGTACCTATGTTGAGTAGAGCCACTGGAGTGATCCCCGGGGTGAATTTTCTATTTCCCATTCACTCATCAAGATTTCTCTTAAAGAGGGCCAGTGAGGTGCTCTGTTTGACATGTATGGGAAGTCTATTCCATAGCATGGGCAGTTTCTGGGTTATGAACCTGTCCCTCTAGCATGTTCTGTCAATTGTGTTAATGAGGTTGAGGTCTCTGGAGTGTGTGGTGCGGAGGGATTGGGATTTCTTTAGATGCAGCATTTCTAACAGAGTTGGGTCAGACATGGCTTTGTAAGTCAAGCAGAGATCGCCTCTAAGTAGGCGATATGAGACAAAGAATAGTTGGAGTTTTTTGAGTCTGTCCATATAGGACAAATGTATAAGGCCTAGGATCCTCTTTGTGAGGTACTTGTGCAGCCTCTCCAGTTGTTGCAGGTGTCTAGTGAGGTGCATGCCAAATGGGGCATTGTACTCAATGATTGGCCTAATGAGGGAAGAGTAGAGGGAGACAATGACCTCTTTCTTCCTAGATGCAAAACCCTTAGTAATGAGATGTGCCACATAAAAGGACTTTCTGACCACAGTTGCAATGTGGTGATCAAAAGAAAGGTTGCTGTCAACCTTTGTTCCCAGACCTCTTATAACGCTGTCTGTGTTCAGTGAACTACCATCAATGTGGTAATTCATGGGAACTGGGTTTTTCCCAAAGGGGATGACGACACATTTTTTGGCACTGAGCTTAAGGCCATGGTTCTGACACCAGTAGTTGATCTCAGTAAGGACATTCTGTAGGATGTCAGCATCACTTGGGGAGTTGATAATAGCTCTCAACTTGCAATCGTCTGTAAACTTTGTCAGCCAGAGTCTCTTCATGTTGGCCTGGACTTCAGAGAAGTAGATACCAAACAGCGGAGAACCCAGGACCGAACCCTGTGGGACTCCACTCGTGACTAGTCGTCAGTCTGACTTGGAGTCAGGTACTTTCACACTGTGGGCTCTATCTGTGAGCCAGTTTACCACCCACCTAGTGATATAGGGGTTGATGCCTAGCTTAGTGAGTTTTTCTATGATTCTTGAGTGGGGAATTGTATCAAAAGCCTTGGCCAGATCAAGATAGGCTGTGTGAACCACATTGCCTTCATCCACACCTCTTGTGACTGACTCAAAGAAGTCAAACAAGTTAAGCAGGCATGATCTACCCTTCACAAAACCAAACTGTGTGGGATCCAAAGTTTGGAGATTCCCTATATCCTTGCTTATTAGGTCCATGATGATACATCCCATAGCTTTACATATCAGACTCATCAGGCTAATGGGGTGATAGCTCTCAGGGTCTGTAGTCACTCCTCCTTTGTGGAGAGGGATGACTGTAGCAGTGCGCCATTCAGAAAGGACAAAACCTGAGGTGAGGCTATGATTGAACAGGACACATAGTTGAGGTGCCAGTTCACTCTGTAATTCATGTAGAATACAGCCAGGGATATTGTTAGGTCCCATAGAAGCTCTATTTTTGGCATTGGACAGTGTTGTTTTAACCTGTGCAGCAGTAATACTGGGTGCCTGGCAATCTACTGGTATTATGATTGGTCCTGGAGGGGGTAAAGTTGGCACTGAATCTGTCGGCTAGTATACTGGCAATATCTGTTGGCTTGGTATATGAGGCACCATTGTGCAGTAGCTAAGAGCAAATCTGGGTATTGCCGTAGAGATTCTTTACATAACTATAGATAGTCTTGTGGTTGTCTTTACTATCTGCTGCAATTCTGTTTTCATAGCTAGCTTTAGAGGATTTGATGAAGGATCTCAACTTTTTGTTGAGGCTGATAAGGGAGTTTTTCTAGTCTTGAGACTTCACCTTATTCTGCATCAGTTTCCTTCTTCTGTTGCAGAGTTTGTTTATGGCAGGGGACCACCATATTGGCTTCCTTTTTTTGGAGGAGAGCATCTTGGTTCTATTGAGTATGGTGAGATCCATGCATTTGTTTACGTGTTCGTACAGTGCATTAGTGTATGATTCAGCGGTCATGCAACTATTCTCCATTTTCATGGGTGCCATGAAGTTAGCCACCTCTGTTTTTAGGAGCCAAAAGTTAACTTTGTTGAAGTTTTTCATGGTGTTTACCTTTGCGGGGGGGGGGGGGGGTGGATGTGAAAAGTGATTAGTTTGTGGTTGGATCTAACCAGGGAGGAGCTGACTACTGGTGTGGAGCAACGGTTGCCCATGTTAGTAATGACCAGGTCAGGGATTTTGCTACCTCTAGTGGGGGTAAGAAGGAGCTGGTCCAGGGCATTGGAATTAATGAACTCCAGGAAACGTTGGGCAAGTATATTGGTTAAAGAGTAGTTTTCCCAGTTATTGGAGGAGTAGTTGAAGTCACCTAGTAAGAGAGCATTAGGTTAGACCCTAATATTGTCGAGGGTGTTTAGGAACGTGGAGTGTGAGTCTTCGGACATGGTTGGGGACCTATAGCAGGCTACGACCTGAAATGTTGTCTTACCCAATGTTAGCTGCACCTGAAGTATCTCTTATACATTATGTTGGGCTGCCAGTCTGGAAGTGTGTGCATCTTTTATGAATATGGAAACGCCACCACCTTTGAAGCCTCGGTCCTAGTTATGGGGCCAAAAGGTGTGGAATGAGTTATAGCCTGGTAGTGCAGGGGTGCTTTCTGCTGCCTTGAACCAAGTCTCTGTTACAGCACAAATGTCGATGTTCTCCATTTTAAGGAGTGCTTCCAGTGAATGCATTTTGAGACTTAGACTTCTAGGATTGAGCAGCATGACCCTCAGACTGCATTTGTTTGTAGCTGTTATGGTGGTAATTTGGTCTTTGGAACACTGCCTAAAAAAAGCACTATAGGGGTGGCAAGAACCTTGACCAGTATCCAGAAGCCCAGAGGTGACAGATGCAGGCCATCTCTGGCAAAGCATCGAGGTCTGTCAATCATAGGTTCATAGGTTCATAGGTTCATACTAGGCTATCTGCCCTAGGGCATTTATAAGCCTAGCCAGAATGTGTTTGGCTTTCGCCACCCATTTTAAATTAATTTTGCTATGCCCTTTTTTGAGGTTAGTATACTGTGCCTCTGTCTAACAGTGACACAGAAGTGATACCCGGGGTAAACTTATGATCTCCCATCCACTCATAAAGATTCCTCTTGAAGAGAGTCAATGAGGGACTCTGCCTAACCTGGACTGGGATTTTATTCCAGAGTGAAGGGAGCCTCTGGGTTATGAATCTGTCCCTCCAGCATGTCCTATTTATTTCAGTGCTGAGGTTCAAGTCTCTCGAGCACATAGCTTGATGGGATTTGGATTTTCTGAGGTGCAGCATGTCCATTAATTCCGGGTTGGACATGGCTTTATACGTCAGGCACAGATCGCCTCTGAACAGGCGGTATGCCACTGAGTAGAGCTGGGGTTTCTTTAACCGGGCAGCATATTGCATCTGTTTGAGCCCTTTGATCCTCTTGGTGAGGTACTTTTGGGGTCTTTCCAGTTACTGCAGGTGTCTGGTAAGGTACATCCCAAAAGGGGCATTGTACTCAATTATGGGCCTGATGAGGGATGAGTAAAGAGGCATGATGACCTTCCCTGATCTAGATGTGAATCCCTTCATGATTAGGTGGGCTATATAAAATGTTTTTCTAACCACTTTGGCCACGTGGTTGTCAAATGAGAGACTGCTATCAACTTGGGTCCCCAGGTCCCTAATTACTTCTTCCATACCTAATGGATTACCACCTATGTGGTAATTTGTGGGCACTTTGTTTTTGCCAAAGGGGATGACTATACACTTTTTGGCATTTAGCTTGAGGCCATGGCTCTGGCACCATGTCATCCCAGGCAGACAGATACTGGATCCCCTTAGAATGGCACCAGAAACTTAGCCAATTGTTGAAATCAATCATTTTCCGCTTGTACTGTGGTATCATTCTGGGTGATGGTAGGATGCTGCTCAAGGCTAGGGTCATACCTGCCTGGGCTACATAATCCGAGAGCTCCTCCCTGTCTCTTTTCATGTAGTCCAGGGAGGTACATCTCAGGTCTTTCACACCCACATGTACAATGACAGAGTCGTAATTGTATCTGTTGTTGAGGGACCTGAGTGCGTGCTTTATGTAGTGGATCTTGGCACCTAACATGCAGCTGACTGTTACTTTCTCCTTATACAACCTAGCGAGTGGGACATCAGTGTGCCTCACTATAGAGTCATCTATGACTAGTGGGTTTGGCATGCTGTTTTGCCTTAGGGGCTTTGGTTGAGTGGCACACTGTTGTCTCATGATTAGTGTTGTGTTGTGGTGGTCAAGTGCATTTCTGCCTTGGATGTATCTGCTGCTTGGATAGATTTTTATTGAGAGCCTCCGCAAAGGTGGGTGCATAGTTTGTGTTTTTATGTGAAGTCAGTGCTGGTGTGTTTTCTGGAGGGCTATGTGTTCCATGTGGTGTGGTGCAAGTGTTGACCTTCTCCTCTTGACCAGCTATTCCGGTCTTGGCTGGAGAGTACATGTTTTCCAGTTTGGATATATAAGTCCATCTCTCGCAAGTCTGAGTGTTGGGAGGTAAGAGGAGAGGGTTGTTAGTATACATGAGGCAGTTGCTACATTGCCTCAGGATGCCCAAGTTCACCAGTTTAATAGGAGAAAGCACAGGGAACTGACCTTTAGACATGCCTGGAGGAGTGGGCATTAATAAGTACTGAAGCTGTTTCCTTGTAGAATGTTTAGTGTTGGTAGTACTTGGTTAGCCAGTGCATACAAGAAGCAGGCAAATAGAGAAGTACAGAAAATTAGGGGTGTAGATGGAAAATAGGAAGGGACAAGCTAAGCAGGGGAACGATTTGAGGAATAATACTGGGAGATTTACAAACAACAAGAGGAGACATAAGTATCAGAAGGAAACTAGGGAGGACTATAGAAGGATATATACTGGAGGATGAACAAAGAGCCAAGATAAATGCAGAGGTGACAAGGTAAAAGATAAGGGAATCCATATGCAAGATGAAGAAGAGGTGGCCTAGATGAGTCCCCCTAGAATTCTACAAACGAGGAGGGGATGAAATATGGAAGTTTGTAGAAGAGAAATACAAGAGAATACAGGACTCATCTAAAACAGCTAAAAGTGTGAGGATAACCAGAATAACCATGATACCTAAAGGATGAGGAGAAATAGAGGATGTGAGAAATTATAGGCCTATATTTCTGGTTAATATAGATATTATATTTTGGCAAAGGTATTGGCAAGATCAGTGGATGAAGTATTGTGAAAAATAATGCAAGCACAGAAAATGGCTTTGCAATGAAAAAGAATGCAAAGAAAAATAGTGGTATTTGCAAGAATTTATGCAGAGAGTAGAAAAGAAGCAAAGAAGGGAAAGGAGAGGGTGCTCTTTGACCTGTAGAAGGCCTTTGATATGGTGAAGTGAGAATTCCTGTGGGAGACACTGCAGAAAAGGCAGCAGTTAGGGGAGAAGTCTGTATGCTGGATACAGGCTATAAACCAGGACTCAAAAACTGAAATACCCATAAATGAAGAAGTATCAAAAGAAACAAGGATAGTGATGGGGACCAGACAGGGATGGCCAGTATCCCCAGGCCTGTTCACACTTGTGATCAACAAGATGAAAAATGGAAGTCAGACAACATTCAGTAATGCTTGAAGAAAAGGGAATAAAATCTCAGTTTATGTTATGTGCAGATGAATGCATGTTAATGTCAGAGGATGTAGCAATGTGGCTGCAGCAACATAACTATAAGAAAGACTTTTGAGAAGTTTAGGGGAATGGCAGGACACAGGTGCAACAGCAAAAGAAAGTGGTAGCGTAATTAGGAAAATGGAAATGGGAAAGGGAAGTAGGCAAAGATAAAAGAGGGCTCTATGTTGGGAATACAGTGAGAAAGACAATATAGAAAACCTAGAAGGCATTGTAAAAAGGTAAACAATACTCTACAGAGATGAAGAAAAAAAACATATACATTGCCTGCTAGAATTAATCCATCAAAGATGATGATACTACCAATAATCCTCCACATATTGTACAACAAACAAACAGACCCCAAGAACAAAAGGCTACAACAAAAGTAAAAAGAACATAGAGGACTGGGTCATTAAATTCAAGGGAAAAAGAGTAAGAAAGGCAAGACTGAGAATTAGGAAAGGGGAAGCTGGGGACCCCCATACATCCCTACGCATTCATTGACATGTAACCTCATTTGTTGGATACAACTATAATAAAACAAGGTTGAAAGAAAGAGAGTAAGAGAGACAGAGGTGTGTAGAAGCTTACTAAAGGGCATGAAGGAAGCAGACCTAAAAGAACTGTGATGCATGAAGGCAGATGGAGAGAACCTCAAAAATCTCATGGAAATGAAGGCTAGGGAGCCAATATAGGGAAGAAATATGAAGAAATCTGGAGAAGTGAGATAAATTAGAAGAAATATTTGGTTTGTAGAGGAAAAGGAAAGTGGGGAATGATTTAAAACAGTGGAGGCATTAATGCAGAAATATATAATATCGGAGACCAGTGTTACAACTACTTAGTATGAGAGAGAAAACTAGAAAAACAATATTGAAAGGGCAACAGGAGAAAAGAATGGGCAGAAAGGCAGGGCAAAAAGAGAGAAGAGGTAAGCAGGCAGGAAAGGCAAGAAAAAGGAGAGAGGATGGCACCCTGAAGGAAATGGAAGAGGTTAGTGAGGCAAAAGCACAAACAGATATATAAAGCACTAAGGGAAAGATGGGGCACTGTCAAAAGACAGAGAGAATGAAAAATAATTGGGAAAGACAGGATGGATGGGTGGGAGTTGCTTGATATTGGCAGAAGACAATTCAGGCAATGAAGCACATACAAAATGTACATGGAGCAGGAAAGCCTGAAATATACTGCACTGATAGAATCTAACCTCATGTGATTAGTAAAGATGGCAGAAAGGAGGATAGTAGATGCTAGAGGTGTCAGAAGGAAGAGGAAGGAGTAATGCATATGTTCTGTATCTGTGTGGGGTACAAGAAGTCTGGAAACATGCATAGAAGATTTGAGAAGTCATATTTCAAGAAGAAGCAGAACATACTTGGGAACTCCGTATATAGGGCATAAAGAAAGAAAAGAACATCTAGGAAAAAGAAAATGAACATTGTCAAACTACAAAGTATCAAAGTTAAAAAATCATCATCACTTAAAACTGGAAGGGGACAACAACAGTATAGGAGCATAAATTACACAAGAAGTTCCTGAATATGGGGAGAAGATGAAGAAATTGACCAGAAAGAAGAAACAAGGAGAGGTAAAATGGAAAATCTGACAGGAAGGAAATATTAGAATATTACAAAAATGAATATATCAGGAGGAATAAGATGGTGAGCTAAAAGGGAAACCAGGGGAGGGGTGGATAAGGATAGGGCAGGAAATGAAGCAGCCAACCACTGATGAAATATGGTTTATCATGCATGAGACTTGCACATGGGTTAATATACTGCATGCAATTAATACAGTTAAAAATGTTAGCAAGGAGTATAAACTGGAAACATAGCTTATAGCTTTTGAGTTTAACAATATCCTAGAGAACTAGGACTGTGCAGATTGAGTGAAAGTGTTCTCATTCCAGCTAACCTGACAGGAGAAGCTTTGAAATGTACATGGACATGTAGGGCACTGATTATATAGAAAACAATCATATAAAATAAACTTTTGTCTAAGGCTGACATATATTCAGACGTATATGGTATAAAATTGTATAACAAGATTTCTAATAACAAACCATTAAGAACACAGCTACATAACTTAAAACATATTTTAAACCATGCTTAAACCATGGAAACAACAGTACATTCAAAATGTAAAATGCTTAATATTTAAGCAATAGAAAGATTTAAAAAAAGCTTTCTCTAGCAATATAAGAAAATGGGTAATATAAAGTTATCTAGAGAAGTCTTATAAACTAGTAATTCTATTAGAGAAGTTATTTGTTAATGATGCAGTGTTTAAAT
>NC_056732.1:1415886358-1415893858 GCF_019279795.1 Protopterus annectens | reverse complement strand
GCAAGGAACTCAGTGGACTGGTTCAAAACATAGACAGTTGTTCCTCCTTTTCTTCCTCTTTTACAGACCTGCACCTTAATAAATGCAAAAGTAGTTCATGCTGAGTAAGACTTACAGCTGGTACGAAGTACTAAGAGTCTTAAACAGTTTCTTACACTAAAGTGTTAGCCAAATGGAACAAAGGCTTACCTTTTGTTTTGCTGAGCTTAATCTACCAGGATTGTTCAGTAAATGACTTGTCAGTCAAAGAAAGCAAGAAACACACTGCATTAGTCCTAGGTATACCTTAAGTGCAATGTGGTATTTTGTGGTGTTTTGCAAAGAGAAAGTTAAGCTGCATAAACTTAAGCCATGCTGAGTAGAGAATGTGGTCTGGTATCATTCCCAGTTCACTATAATGGACTGTGCAAACTATTTAAGTACTGGGAAGGCATAAGTGCAGTAGCTATGAAACTTCATTTCATGATTCTACAGTATAAAACCATTACTGGACAATATGAATAATGATATTTTTAAAAGGTTACTATGATTCAGTGAAATTTCCAAAAATATGTTAACAATTCGCAATGACAATTGTGTACAACACACTCATTTGTCATTTCTAACCGAGGGTTTTTCATCCCAAACCTCTCATTTGCCCCTTTTTTGGTAGAACATACCTATTTTCAAGTTTTGTGGTGGTGCTGCGGTAGTGTTGTCGCCTCACAGTAAGACGCTGTCCTGTTTGATTCTCAGCTAGACCGTCTTCTGCGTGGAGACATGCATGAATGGGCGTACCTTCGTTGAAGGTTGTGCATCAGGGCTGGTAACTCGGCACGTAAAAATCAACTACCAATCATTAGCGGACCGGAGTTCCGCTGTGGCGACCCCTAACCGGGAAAAGCCGAAAGACACAACATTTACCCCTACACATGATGTACCTATTTTTTTCAGGTATGCCCCTAATTTCAGGCTTGATTTACCCCCTGTATCCCTTCATACATCCTCATCACATATGATTTTTGAAGCTGTCCAGTGCACAGAAAACCACACTACTTGACCAACATACTAGTGGTGCCAATAATTAAAAGAAAGGGGACACACATCTTACATCTATCTTTTTCAGAAGCAAGAGTTTTGCACCACAGTTCATTAAAGTCTACAGATTTTACACTGCCTCTTGGATAATTTCTGTCACCCTCTGTTATTTTACACACATTTCTGAGTAGTATCCTACATTCCTATTGCAAGTAGGAGCAGCTGTGTGCTACTTATTAAAATTTTATGTGAATTAGATGTCCAGACTTTTCTGATGGATGTTCCTTCTTTTTAAGGACCTTTGTCCCTATTTTCCATGTATGTAGTTGAGAGCTATGTTCCCTCATCCTGGACATAAATGCTGGGGTGATGGGGCAGGGGACAGCATATCTCTCAACTTCTAAGAATAAATCTGTTCAAAGTCAGAAATAATGGGATTACAAAGGCCCAAAATCAAAACCAGATTTTTTAATATTGCATTTGTAAACTTATTGAGTTTTTAGAATAACAGGTTTTGCATTAGTGTGGATTTTCTGAAGATATGAGCTACAAAATTCAAATGCATGGTCATTATTTAGTGATTTCAGTTCTCATGGATATGACAGAAATCTACAAAGTTTATGAACAGACCCAAAAGCATGAGGTAAAATGTGAACAGTTGAGAGGTATGGAGCACAAATGTATAAAAAATGAGTAGTTATACTCAGAGAGCCATGACAGCCGGCTTAAACTCAGGCACAGTTGTGCCTTAACATATTACTCTTTTCAGTATGGTATGCATTCTAACACAAAGATTAAAAGCACACGGACATTTGCAGTGCATTTTTTCATTGCCTAGCAACTGTAAACAGTGGTAAATTATTTTTTTATTAAAAAAAGTCATTAATTTAACATATTTACAATATATACACAAAAAGGAAGAAATCCAGCATCACACACTGTTATACAACGTTAGGAATACATTGAGTCATCAAGGTAATCTTATACAATTAACACATCATGAATCTTGGTATTTCAATAGCAACATTTCAAGGCTATGTCAATCATTGAAAGTCTTAGTATGATTTATAGATCTTATTCTGATCACTTCTTTTTCAGTTTTACATAGTACTGCTGTTAAATTTAAAAATTCTTTGAATATAGGAATTGAGTTTGATTTCTAATTTTTTGTAATAACTTTTCTAGTGACTGCCAAGAGATACCCCAAACATTTTTTGTCCTTTGGCTTTTACAGCTACAGGAATTGGAACTTTCATTAGTATTACTGATCTAGTTAAAGAACAATTATCTGACCATAGCCCCTTATAAACATATTTATCTCTTCCCAGTATACATTTAATTTTTAACGTAGATAAACGTGTATCCAATCAGCTTTTACATCTTTACTACATCTCCAATAAACTGAAGGAGTAAGAGTTAGAGCTTTTATGGTGAGTAGCAAATATTCTATGTATTTATTCATTTTTCCAATATAAACTTTTAGAAGTTTGACTAACTGATTTAAGTAACAAAGTTTTATTCTTACCAGCTATACATTCACTCAATCCACTACTATGTAAAAAGTTCCAGAATTTTGCATCAAAATTATTATCATTATTTATAATTAACTTACACATTTTGGACAAGCTTTCTTTGTAGGTCAGTCTACCTTCAGTAACAGCATTCATTTATTCATATAATGGGGGAATAGTGTTCTGTTCTTCTTCACCCATATTATCCCAAATTAATTAAATTTCTTAGTGATGGATTATATTAAGTGGTTAGCAGATTCATCCAACTTATATTAAATGGGTTGATATTAGAACATCGAACATTTAACAGTCTGAACCACTAAAGATTGACCTTTAGTGATCGAACTGTTAAAATATCGAATGTTCGTAAAAAAAAACTAAAAAAAAAAAAACTAAAGAGTGTAGGCAGGGGGGAAAGACCCCCTGCACTCCCCACACCCTCCACTACTTAAATATACCAACTGCGAGACCGCACTACATTGCAGTAAACAGAAATCTTACCTTACAGGGATTTCCATTTACCCGCTCGATGTTCTGCCCTTTCACTCTTCTCGGGTCGACAATGTCAGATTCGATATTGTCAGCTTTCGAGAATTTAATATAGACCCTATTAAATCTTAAAACAATGTTAAAATGAATTTACTAAAAAGGAGTGGATTAATATTATGGTCTGACTGCTTTGCAAAAAGGAAAAGCCAAGTCCCCACAATATTTAAACAGTGGTAAATTTTCACAATGGCTGATCTATAATGAGATGATGTAGAGGTGTAGGATAATATACTTTTGGATCCTCAAAGTGTAGCAGTCCTGAGTTAGTTTCCAACAGCCTCCATTTGCCTACAGTGTGAGCCTGAGCAAGTCACTTAACTAGACATTGGTCATAGTAAAAAGGAACTGGTTAACTTTTTTAATATAGGCAGAAAATGACTGCCTGTTGGTGGCAACATTGATTTGGTTAGTGATTTTTTTTTTTTTGTTATTGCAATCAAATTTATTAGAGAGATAAGGAAGGAAAACAGAATGCAAACAAGCACATTCAATAATTAAACTTCAGAACCATTAGAATGTGTAACAAAGAAGCAGACAATATTTTGCCATTATAGACCTCCCAATTTACAACTTTAAGTAAATTACAACTACAAACAGTTTCATTGTATCTTCCACTTAAAGGATAGAATTATCTTTCACCAGTGAGCAGTAGGAGTAACATGAACTGAACCATGGATGGACAAAAAGTGCCTCTTGTGTCCAAAGCAGATGATGCAGGGTCACTGATGCTTTTACCTATTCCATACTCTGGAACAGGCTACCTATCTATGTCAAGTAAAGTTCTTCATTAGCATTCTTCAAGAAAAATCTTGATGAGTGGATGGGAAATAGGAAATATACCCCGGGGATCACTTCTGTGTCTCTGCTCAACAGTGGCACAGGAAAATAACTTTCTTGGGTGGCATAAGCCAGTGAACCTTGTTGGCTTGGCTCACGTTGGCCCTTGGGCCGATAGCGTAGAACCTACCTATGAACCTATGAATCTATGCATCCTTATGCATAGCTCTCTTGGTGAAAGAGTTTCAGTTTTTTTTCTAGTTTTTCATTCCAGAAAAGTATATGTGTGAAGAACTGATAAGAGTTGAAGCACCCAAGCCTGTAAAGGAGTATGTAGTTCCTTAAGCACACAGTGGTCCACAGTTAAACGTAATAAGGTGTAACATGGAACTTTAATTTTAAAACTTTGAGTTATTGTCTTTGTCAAAAAAGCACACTGACTATATTTTCTAGTGCATGATAAGAATTTATGCAAATCATCTGCATTTGTGCTATCAAACCCTGCATACACCTGCATTATCCAGAAGCCATGCTTCACACTATGAGCAAGGGTCCAATATCTGTGTACCAGAATAGCACATTATTTTCATAACAATACTCAGTGATCTTATGTTGCCTCAAATGATACATGAAATCAGAGGAACACACCACATTACACCCTAGCAAATATAAAGAAAAGTGCTCCCCTAGTGTTGCGATAGTGGTGTGCCATCCACACTCTGGGCCAGTAATCAAGGAACCTGAATCCTCACTACTGAAACTGGAGAGAGATGTGCACTTTGAATGCAAATGGATACACTCAGTATTTCCAGATGCAGACCTCTTTGCAGAAAGCATAATCTCCCTTAAGAGCACAAAGGGAAGACATTCACCCTGGGGTCTGGACTTCTCTATATCTGTCTCCCCTCAGGCCACCAGTAAGACATTCTCCAGTGGTACAGTTGTAGGGTTAATCCTTAGTCGAGTGCGAAAGCCAAGTCCAGCACCCTCTCTGTAAATCCACTACGTTGTGTTCCTGGCCCAAGTAGCTGACACACACACACACACACACACACACACACACACACACACACACACACACACACACACACACACACACACACACACATACTCTGAGAGATTTGATTTTTCACACACACACCTGGGAAAGGCTGGCTACCACCAGATGCTCTATAATCAGCTACTCTAAGGCTCTTAACAAATGGTATCTAATTATACTGTGTAATATTAATACTAATGCAAATGATAGTAATTGACCAAGACATCTCAGCCTTCTGGAGTGGACGACACAGTGTCAGCAAATATACGTAAGCACTTCAAAGGTTAAGTACTTTCTACAAGGAACAGTCACAATAAAGTTTTACATATATTTAATAATAAATAATAAAAGACCATAAAAATACTGAATATATATTCACAGTAAACTACAGAGTTCAGATCACAGGAAATATTGAAAAGAACATTGATGGACAGACTCAGACAAATAAAGAAAAACAATATCTAAACTAAGCTTCACTATGTTCCTGGCTGAATCTAGGAGAATTACTATTCTCTAATAACTCTCTTAATAGTGCAAGGCACAATGAAATATGTGAGCAGTCTTTCTAGTCAGGTTCCCCAAAACAGAGTACCCTCCTCAGAGATTAGTCTCTGTAAAATATAATATCCAGGATGGCTTGCAGAGTGACCTCATCTGGTCACCTAACTCTAGGTTCTTACACTATTCTCCTTTGAAGCTGAGACAGGAATTTAGCATAGACAGCTACAATACACATCTAAATGTTTATGGCAGTGCCTGGGGATTCCTCTCTTTTTACTGAACTAATGGATAAAGGCTTGTTCTAGACCCACAATCTCTGGTCCTATTCAGCACTGTGGGGTGCCATTTTAATGGTTTAGCAGCTGATTTACATTTCCCTTATTTTTCTTAAAGTACGCTAGCTGGTTAACCTTTACAGTGCAGTATCCTCCATTAAAACACATACATTTAATTCAGTTACAATAATACGTATATAATTCCCTTCATTCCAGCAGGGTGCATTGTTGATACATTTTAACATAGGCAAACCTGACAAATACATTGTCAGCATAAACAACCGTACAAATCAGTTTGATATACAAATTACATATAATTATTTACAAAATTCCAGCTAGCTGTGCTGGCACAAGTCATATATCCACTGCCCTACTTCCCCTAGCATGGGTGGCAGTACTTTCTATCATCACACTTCTCCCCACTTTGAAGACTCAAGTTAGTTTTCCAAGTGCCTCTTGAGAAACTTAGCTTGAGAGAAATATGCCTATCTGAGAATATGTTACCCCATTCTCTGTCTTGAGATTCCATCTGCCTTTTCATTGCTGACCCCACTAAAGTGCTGCACTGACATATCATATGCTTGTAACCCTAGGTTCCACTATAGTAACTTGTGATTTTGTTGGCTGGCTCCTTGTAGCCATAGATCCAACTCAGATTCCTCCTGCAATCTACTGCAAATACTTAGCACAAGGGCCTCCCTGTCATGGTAAGGTTTCATCATGGTAATATGGTACAATTTGTGTACTGCCTCCTGCCTAGCAGTTCTGCTATGTAGTTAACATCACTACTGGCCTTCCTAACCACTTTGAATGGTCGCTCCCAAGCTGCCTGTAGCTTAATGTGTCTAACAGGATTGAGCACCACCACCTGCTGTCCCACAGCATACTCTCTGTCTCATGCATTCCTGTCATACCACATCTTGTTCTCCCACTGGGCTCCTACCAGGTTCTTCTGGGCCAAGCCCATGAGTTGCCTAAGCCTTGTCCCAAGGTTTAGGACATGTGCTACAACAGACTCCCTGTATGATTCACACTCACCCTTCCACTCATCACAAATCATATCTGGAGGTCCCCTCACCCTATGCCCATACAGCAACGCAAAGGCTGAAAAACCTGTGGATTCCTGGGGTAACTCTTGGTCAGCAAATAGCAGATGGGGCAAATATTTGTCCCACTCTCTCTTGAACTGGTCTGCAAATAATCGTAACATGATCTTTAGTGCAGAGTTTAACCTCTCCACAAGACCATTAGTCTGGGGCTGGTAGGGGGTTGTTTTTAGATGCTTCACTCCACAGTGCTTGTTTGACATGAAATTATCACCTCTGTCAGTCAGTATTTCACTTCAGACTCCTACCCTGCTAAAGACCTCTAGCAAAGCATTTGCCACTTTCTCTGTCTGACGGAGGAAAGAGCCACCAGCTCAGGGTATCTAGTAGCATAATTTACTCTCACTATGATATATTTCTTTCTTGTGGAACTTTGGGTACTCAGAGACCCCACAATATCCATAGCTACTTTCTGAAATAGCTCCACAATCACAGGCAAAGGCATCAAAGAAGCATTGACCTTGTCTCCTGCCTTGCCTACTTTTTGGCTCTGCTCACAGGTCCTGCAGTACCCTGTTACATCCCTGGCAACCCCAGGCCAATAAAAGTTCTGCATAATACGTCCCTTGGTATGCTTTATGCCTGTATGACCTGCAAAAGGAAAATCATGGGCTATGGCTAAAAGTGCCAGATGGTAGGTTCTAGGCACTACCAACTGTTGTATTACCTCAGCCTGTATCCCTCCTTCAGGGGTCCACTCTCTATTCAGTAACATTTTGTTCTAG
>NC_056732.1:1415881358-1415883858 GCF_019279795.1 Protopterus annectens | reverse complement strand
ACATCTAACTACAGTAGCAGTAGTGCAATTTTTATAATATCAGTACAATATTATATACATATTTAAAGAAGAAATGTTCCAGAACATCAGGTTCACAGGTTCATAGGTGTATACTAGGCTAATGACCACTAGGGCCCTTATAAGCCTAGCCATGCAACCTAAATGTCACCCACAAATTTGATTTATATAGGGGATAATTTACAGATTGCCTCTGTTCATCAGAGACAAAGGTGCCAGACCAAGGGTGAATTTCCATTTACCTATCCATTGGCCCAAGTTGAGCTTAAATAGGGATGGGAATTCTTTGGGAATCATATCTGTTTCCCCATGTCCTATTTATGTTGCATGTAAAATTTAGGTCTTTTAATCTAATATTTCTGATGTTGTTTGTTTTGTGGATGTGCAAAAGGTTCATCAAAACAAGATCCCAGGATACCTTATAAGGCAGTCAAAGACCACCTCTCAGAAGTCTATATGATGCTGAGTAAAGAGACAGGGCTTTGGGGTGATCACCGTAGGATATCTTGTTTGCTCCCTGTATTCTTTTTGTAAGGAACCTTTGTGGATGTTCCAGTTGCTGCTTGTGACTGGCCGAATACATACTAAAAGGGGCATTATACTCTATAATGGGCCTGTTGAGGGCCAAGTACAGTGGTGTGATGACCTCCCTGGACCTAGATGCTAAGCCCTTGCTGATCAGATGAGCAACATAGAAGGATTTTCTTATTACCATGGACACATGTTGATCAAAAGCTAGGTTACTATCTACATGGCTTCCCAGATCCCTGAATAGTGAATCAACTTTTAGGGGTGATTTATTCATGACATAGTTACCCGCCGTGGCTGACCTTCCAAAAGGTACTGTAATACATTTCTTGGTAATGAGGTTTAAACCATGGCTTTGGCACCAAGCATTTGCCTATGTCAAACCTTCCTGGATGGTGTTCAGTTCTTGGGAAGATTCAATGACTGCTCCCAGTTTGCAATCATCTATGAACTTGGTAAGTAAGAGACCTTTAACATTGGCTTTGACATTAGAGAAATAGATGCTAAAGAGTAGCAGGTCAAGCACAGAGCCCTGGGGAGCTCCATTGGTTACCAGCCTCTTTGTAGAGGTGGCCTCATTGATTCTAGCCCCCATGGTCCTATTAATGAGTCAGTTATTTGTCCAGCATGTTATAAAGAGTTTTATACCTAGTTCTGTAAGTTTGTTGACAATGCCCAGTAGTATTATATCAAATGCTTTAGCCAGGCCTCGGTAAGCTGTATGCACCATTTTTACACATCCATTACCTTACAGAGCTTTGCGAGAAGTCCACCAGATTCACTAAAAGCATGACCTTAGTTTGACAAAACCAAACTGGAATGGATCCAGTGTCTGGAGGAGTACTCCTTTGTCCTTTATTTGATAATTTGCATGATAATTTTTTCCCATAGATTTACAAATAATGCACTTTTCATACTAATTGGTCTGTAGTTTCCAAGATCTGTTCAAGGTTGTCCCTTATGAAGATAGGGGTGGATGTTGTTGCTGTCCTCCATTCATGTAGCACAAAGCCTGTTATTTATAGGCTATAGTTAAATAATGACTCCAGGCATCCTGGTGAGTCATGTAGTAGCCTGTTCAGGGAAAAGATCCTGACAGAATTTTATTAACAAAACATACAAATCTTCTAAATTCTCCCCTAAAGGATTGAAGCCTAGAGCAGTTAACAAATGCATGATAAGTTGTTTCTTCTACTCACCCTACCCACATAATCTTAGTTCCCTTATTCTATTTCTACTTCTGGTGAGTATTTTTTTTAATCATTAAATGCCATAACAAATCATAAAATTCGTGGAACATGTTTAAATCTTTCTTTCCTAGCATTAATATATTTATGATACTTGTAATCAAAGAAAAGCCATGCCCCTGGATTCATGAACCTTATAGCCGAGGCGCCTGCGCGCGCCAGCGTAAGCGCCCTAGCGCCAGATATATAGCGCCCGAGGAGATTCAGGTCTGATCCAATTCCGCATTGTTACACTACCTGGCGTGCACCTGAGTTAGCGCTTTAGCCTCGGCGTGGGTATGTTAAATACCCCATGTGTGCGCAGTATTGCCGCACCATGCAAATGGAGGCATATAAGCGATCCACGCAATAAGCGCAAGGGCGTAGCATAAGGAGCGCGGCAATGTAAACCAAAAAGCGGTTTACATATATCCAAAACATGACATAGAGATAGCGGAAGAGCTGTCAACATCAGGTATCCATACCGTTGCAATATGCCAGTGTGGCGAAAGACACCGAGAATGTCAAAAGAAAACATGCACAAAGATGTAAAATAATAGCCAGCATAAATGGGTATGCATCACTTGAAACCACAAAAGCCGCAGAACCCCAGGACATGTCACGGGAGAGGTCTTGGCGCAGTGAAGGATAATATGACAATGTCATAAAAGAGCAGTATAATACACATCATCCGGGCTTCACAGCCACAATACACCATAGTAAAACCA
>NC_056732.1:1415845790-1415880858 GCF_019279795.1 Protopterus annectens | reverse complement strand
GGAAAGGAATTCTTTCTACTGAACTTTGCTACCATCTAGTGGTGTAATTATTACTTGTTCAAATATTAAAAGAGCTCAAACTAACTAAATAGATATAGGTAGATATAAGGAATACTATACCTATTCCTTGTTTATAGTCTAGCCACCCTTAATTTTAAAATGGGGGCTAGGGAAACATGTTCATTAAGACCAGGGGTTTACAAGCTTCAAAATTAGCCCAGAAAACTTCTCTGCATTCAATTATTGTCTCCCATTCACCACCCCTAATCTCATATGGCACTTCTTTTAGCACAAAATGAATAGTTAAGCTTATTTACAGATTTTAATATGTTTTATATAATGCATTATTAAGATCTTGCTTACAAATATCGTAAATATGCTCATATATTCCTTTTTAAGAGCTCTTTTTGTTTTCCCCACATAGAATGCTGAACATTTTTTACATGCAGCTATATAAACAACTCCCTTACTATCACAGTTTGAAAATTGTTTACCATTTATTACTTTGTCTCTACTCTTTATATATATCTAATTAGTAGTTTTTATGTGAGGCATTACTTCCCAAATTTATAGGTCCCTTTTCTTTTACCAGCTTCTTTTCTAATGAGGGGATTATGCTCAAGAATATTTTGTAGGTTAGATATTTTAACACCCACACAGCCATGTGGAGATTCAGAGTGTGTTTGTGTGTGTGTGTGTGTGTGTGTGTGTGTGTGTGTGTGTGTGTGTGTGTGTGTGTGTGCCTTAATGTGATGGTGTCTTGTGTGTGTGTGTGTGTGTGTGTGTGTGTGTGTGTGTGTGTGTGTGTGTGTGTGTGTGTACATGTGTGAGTGCTTTTGTTTCAATGTGTATATGGAACTCTGATTTACTGTGAGTTTTCACTGCATGATAATATTCAGTCAATTATAATTCCCCCTAGTCTGCCAGTTACATTCTGCAACTCCTGTGGTACAGGGTTTGACTCCTCAGCACTTGTTTGCCACTGTGTAACCTTGAGCAAGTCACTTAACAGACATTGCTCCTGGATCACCCCTAAAAAGTGACTGTGTGCCCAGTGGGCCTACCTAGCTAACAAATGGATGTCATTATTTTTATAAGAAAATGTTTTTACACTATCTGACAGCTCTTTAGATTCATTACATCTATATATATCTAAATACTAATGCTAATGCTTCAAAGTCAATAACAAGACCAGTGTAAAAAATATACTAAAATAAGTCTCACTTTTGGGTGGAAGGGTAATCTGCCTTTCACTATGAGAATTTTGGGGCAGAATTGTGATCCCACTTCGAAAAAAGATTCAGCGAGTTGGGATATGACATGGGATGCTCTTAGATAACAGTCTATATCAGACTATCCTAAAACTGAAGATAATGTATCTCAACAAGAACAGATGGAATGGTTCAAAGCAGGAATTTTTTTACTGGTAACAGGTATGCAAATTAGACAACTGTTCCTTTTACATAGAAGGACAGTTTATGCTACTTCAGCAGCAAAAAGAACAACACCTCACCTGAAAATGGACAACTTTTAATGTGCTTTTGGAAATATATGTTAGTAATAGCATTTCAGGAATTAACAGATAAATAAGTAAGGAAGTCTCTGGAACAAATGGTGTAGTATTAAGAAGGGTCAAGCTAGTATGATATATAAAGATTTGAGGCTTTGAAGAAGAAAGGATAACCCAATTAGAGAGACTTTGACAACATATATAGGGTGTGCATTGAGTTGTCTTACAAGATTTCTGGGAAGAAGTTTGGGGAATGGAATGAGGATTAGTAAATAGACAAATATATGGGATAAACACATGAGGATTTTGTACTTTTGATATACTACCCCTACTAAAACAGTGGCTCAAGAGAAAATCTAGTTCTAAATGCTGGAGGTGTGGTGTGGATAGGCAGATATGGTTCATATGTTTTGGGATTGTAAAACAATTCACGATAAATGGAGATCAAACTAATAAAGGTTGGGATAAGAATTTTGAAAAAGTATCCACAGGGGATTAGAAATGATTAGGACTAGGGATAGAAGAGAAAGATATTAAATGAATGAAGGAGGAAATGACTAGTAGATTAAAACTCTTCGATGTATGCACAACAGTAAATGCATAAGAATGTAAAATCCTCACTCGAGGTATAGATGAGGAATATACATACTGAATACTTAAAATTAATTTAAAGAGTTTAACATTATTATTTACTACATGCCTTAGAAAATCAGCCTGCTAGTTGGGTCTTAGTGCCACATTTCTAATGGATCCTGAATAGGTCCCAGGAGTCATAAGAAATGCTAATAAAATGTTTAATGTTTAAATATGAGATGTTTCAAAAACAATATTAATGCCTTGGCCACATGCAGATCTGTATATAGTTATTTATAGATATTATATATGCATTGTTATATAATATAATATAATATAATATAATATAATATAATATAATATAATATAACATGCTATGTATGCTTTTAATGGTTCTTCTCTTTTTCAACAAAAATATTTCAATACAATTATTTAAACAAATACGCTATTTTATATGCATGCTCTAAAATGGATATTGACAGTTTCATTCACTAAATTATTAATTGATTTATTTATTCATTGTCTGATTAACTGGTCAATATAGGTCAGGTTTTTGGGGGAATAGGATGCTATCCATGCACTCAGTGTGTACAAAATCAAGGTACTAACACCACCAGATCACATGAAGTGCTCCGTCACTCAATACTGTACTGGCATCAGCCAATCAAGGGAAGTGCACCCTCACTCAAGAATCCTATACTGGCATCACCCAATCAGGGGAAGTGCACTCTTACTCAAGAATCCTATACTGGCACCAGCCAATCACAGGAAGTGCAGCGTCATTCAAGAATCCTACACTGGCACAAGCCAATCAGTGTAAGTGCACCCTCACTCAAGAATTCTATTCTGGCCTAGCCAAGCAATGGAAGTGGACCCTTACTCAAGAATCCTATATTGGCACCAGGCAATCAACAGAAGCACACTCTCCATCAAGAATCCTATACTGCCACCAAAAAATCACAGGAATCACATACTCACTCAAGTATCCTACACTGGCACCAGGCAAGCACCGGAAGTGCACCCTCACTCAAGAATTCTATACTGCCATCAACCAGCCCATCACAAGCGACAAACCTTCACTCTCTAAATGACATATACAGCTATGGATAATTTGAAGGAACAACATTTCATCGGGATTCTTGAATGCCTACACTAAATATACACTAAGTGTCCACAATCTCTATTCTAGAACATCCTTACCATATTTTTGTGTTGTCTATTCACTCAGAATGATTATATTATTTGTATGCATAATCTACACTTTGTGGTAACCTTTATGAATCCCCCTTGATATTTAAGGTTGCAAGAAAATCAGTAGGAAAACTAAAATTAGGAGGAAGAATTTGGGAGTTGCGCTTGTGTTGTCTATTCACTCAGAATGGTGTAGACTTAGTGTAGGCGTTCACGAACCTGACCCTTCATTTATGACGCATCTTTGGGTTAAGGGAGGGAATGAGGGCATAAGGCCACATGGACAAAGGGAGGACATTAAGGTTCCACATAGAAGGCACTCAGGAAAAGGCCCCATATTAATTTCACCAAGTACAGGACAGTAAGAGTATATTTAATTTTAATACTCAAAGCCTGTCAAAATGTACAGTAGCAATCTTTGTATGAGCTAGATATACAGTATCATAACAGACAATAACATGTAACTTTTGCAATACAAGTAAAGTCTATTTTTAAGCAGTGTTTTTCATCTAAGGCTGCTCAAATTGTACAATACACTACCAGTGAGTGAAAGTGTATATGTTCACTGATTTTGAAAATTGCTTTACATATTTATGGCTAACTACAAGTTTAGTATTTTTTTCTGCATACAAGATCCCAAAATTACTCTCAAAGAAGATGGAACATGAGTGTTATAACAAACTTTAGCTGATTTAGCAGTGTTCCCTTACAAACATCTCTCAAACATTTTGCTCCACATATCTTTTTTTATCTTTTGTTAATCAGGATAATACAAACAGACAGAAATTTTACTCCACATATATTTTTTTCTTTTGTTAATCAGGATAATCCAAATGGACAGGAGACCTTCTTTTTTTGTGGAAACCCAAGTAGACAGACTCCACAAATACAGTAATAGGTGTATAATACCAGATAACATGGTACAAACCTGTATAAATATTGCAATGCATAGGGCCAGATTCACGAAGGCTTGCAAGGAGCCTAAGACTAGAGTAAGACTCCATGCAGCCAGCATGTCTGCCGAGCGATCCAGGAACAGCCGGCAGGGGCGTGCAAGAGAGCTCCTAAAACGACTCTTACACAGACAGGGTTAGGTTATGCAAATTACCTCATTTGCTGCTGAAAGCTATGCAAATGAGGTAAATTTGCGATCCAGGAAACACTAACCTGTCCGAGTAAGAGTAGTGTTATTTGTAAAAATGTACCCAGTTGTCAACTGAGTACCGTTCTGCAAATAGCAAAATGGATCCGTGACAGCTCCAAATAAAGGATACATCCAGTTGAGGAAGCATGCATTTTTTCCCGTTGCAAAATAAAAAAAAATTTTTTTTTACCTCGATCTCCGATGTTTAAGCATAGTGCAGCGCCGCGCAAACGTGCTGCGCTCTAAAAACCAGAAAAACAAAAAATAAAAGGCACAAATAGGGAATTTATTCAAAATATTAATCTGCCATGCAAGTGAATGGCAGGCTGAAGACAACATGGCTACTGAGTAGAGGTTGCTAAGGGGGGAAGCTCAGTCTGAGAGATGTAAATAAGCATTAGTAGGCAATCCTATGCAAATGAGGATAAGGATAGTGAATCCCAATATTTCCTGCTATGTGAACCATGTCCCTAGAGTGTAAGAGTAGGAAAAGGGGAGTAACAGAGTAAAAGATGGGTGACATAATGAGGGGGTAGGTATGAAAAAGACTGTAAGCTTATTAGAGCAGAGTGGCATGTGGTTGCTGTGAGTTACTCAGGACTAAAAGAGGTGTGTCTACAGTTGTTTACACTGAACTCAAGAAACTGAAGGTGTATGCTGTGGCTATCACTAAAGGTTCTTGCAGAGCTGCTTACACTGTGTGCATGTGTGTAAACCCGTCTAAGCCTGTGTGTGCGTATGTGCACCCGTGTAAGCCTGTGTAAGGCTGTATAGGCTAGGATACACAAATGTGCACCCGCCTAAGCCTGTGTAAGCCTGTGTGCGTGTGTGTGAGCGTGTTTGCGCTTGTTTGCATGGCACTGCCCCCTGTGGAAACAGAAATGGGAAAAGGAAGGAAAGGAAGTAGTAGGAAGTTAACCAAGGAGAACTAGCAGAGCTTTCAGGTGAACTCAATCAGAATCAGCCAATTACACAGGCAGTACACTAGCCCAGCTCAGCCCAGCACCTAAAGCTCTGTAAACAACACCCCTCCCATGTTTTTCTCAGAAACACTGCAACACTGCAGTCAACAAAGAGAAGTGAAAACTTAAAAAGCTTAAACTGAGACATAAAAATGTTAGGGGCTGCCATTGCTGTTATAAGGCAACATATGCAAGATGCTGAGGGTGGTGCCATTGTGAATGCTGCTGAGCAACCCACAGTGAGGAGACGGCGAAGAGTGTATAGACCCAGGGTAACCTACCAGGGGCTACATGAGCTGGAGATAGTGGAGCGCTATAGAGTGGACAGAGACCTCCTGCATCAAATTGTTGAGCTGTGCAGGCCACGCCTCACACACAGAACCAACAGAGGGGAACCCATCCCAGTGGAAACCAAGGTATGTGTTGGCCTAAGAATACTAGCAACAGGCACCTTCCAGAGACCATCTGGTGATATGATGGGTATTTCACAGGCATCAGCATCAAGTGTACTGCATCAGTTCCTGAATGTCATGTCAGCACATGTCAGTGATCATGTATATTTCCCCAATTCCCATGAGGTATTGGCCAGCAAAATGCATCTCTTCCAGCAAATAGCGGAATACCCTGAGGTAGTGGGTGCAATTGACTGCACGCACATACACATCAAAGCACCAGCTGTTGAGCAGGGTAGGGCCTACATCAACCACAAGGGCTTCCCCTCCATCAACTGCCAGGTCGTGTGTGATGCCCAGGGCATAATACTGAATGTGGGTGCTGGCTGCCCTGGAAGCTACCACGATTCCCATATCTGGCATCTGTCGCAGCTGTACCAGACATTTGCAAATGGGGACATCCCTGATGGTCAACTAGTGGGGGTTGCTGAATACTCACTGGAGCCATGGCTGATGACACCCATCAGAAATGCATACACACCTGAACAAGAACTCCATAATGAGGCACACATACAAACACAAAATGTAATCAAGCGTGTGTTTGGGATGCTCAAGTCATGGTTCCGGTGCCTGGACACATCTGGTGGAGCCTTGCAGTACTCACTAACTACATGTACCCAAATTGTCATGGTATGTGCCATGCTACACAATATGATCCTGTGAAAACAGCTGCAGCAGGGACAGCATGGGGCAGGGCCAAACAGCCCCCCACCATTGCCAAGGCCTGCACAGCATGACTTGGTGGAGAAACAACCTGAGCCTGCCCCAGTAGGCAGAAGGAGGCATGCCCAGTATACCTTATCCTTGGCAAAGAGGCAACGCATAGCACATACATTGGCTCAGTAGGAACCCCGGAAATTATACCTCTCACTGACTCGCACATAAAATAAAAGGGATGCCTAACTTGACACTACCTGTTTCCAAACATGTATAGGGAGTGTAGTATGTGCATCTGACATAGGCAGCCCTGCAGCACCACATGAGGCATTATTGCCATGTTTTAAGCAATATAAATCAGTGCTAAGCAGCTTTACCAATATCTAGTATATGTAAACAAAATTGCTCGTGCAATGTTGGCCAAGGTCGGCCAAAGTCAGTTAAACATGCTCATATCTGCTTTACTGTACCTTAAGCAGTCTGGTCTGACCAGCATGAAAATATAAAGCAGTGACAGGGCTTGAACCAAGGATACTGTGCACTATAGTCACAGTACTGAACCACTATGCCCTGATAGCATTACAGTGATACAGACACAGCAGGATAATTGTACACTAATGCAAACACAAAGCAATGCTGTATCATGCCCCTAATGAGGCAAATGGGTAACCTCACCCACATGCCTATGCAGACAGAGAACATCAGGCCAGGCATTGTGATGTGGGTTGTGTAGGCTATTAAGTTGCAAGCTAATATATGTGGCAATGGATGCTAAGACCTGTAGTACACTCGTATGCCTCAAGCCAGTACGATAGGCAACAGTACAGACTGTAATGGTGTCCTGTACATAGCAGTGCAGGCACAGCAAATGTCTATAAGTGTCAGGTGAAGCCCACATCCTATGTACACCCACAGTAACAATCCGGTGTACCCACGGTTAGAAATGTACAAAGAATAGCTGCCCCCCGTGTATGTAGAAATGTTGATAGGTCTATGCAATGTGTCTCATGGAAGCCCTGCAGGCACAGCATGATCCCTGTTGATCTATGACACAAAGGTGAGCCCTGCTGTAAAAATACACCTTGATTTACCATACACATATGGTATAAATGTGTATACTGTGCATGCTCACACACTCCAACAAATGTAGTGGATTTCATTCTGCATCACAGTGAAAGGTCAAACTGGGCATGCTCACACGCTTAGACTA
Source organism: Protopterus annectens (assembly GCF_019279795.1). Lineage (NCBI taxonomy): Eukaryota > Metazoa > Chordata > Ceratodontiformes > Protopteridae > Protopterus > Protopterus annectens. The sequence goes on along the minus strand of NC_056732.1, from coordinate 1,415,873,159 downwards.
AATATGGATGTGATGATAAGGGATCTATGGACAAATGTGTATAGTCATCTCTACTTCCAGAAACACATTCACAAAGTGGTCTGAAAATCCTGCTATGTGTACACACAAACTGCCAAGGTCTGTGCATGTAGGTCAAAGGAGGTTGCTACTACTCAGCAGTCATCAGACCTGTCAGAGACTACCACAACACACTTGCGAGGAATCTGACTAGGCATGTTCAGCAACTAGAAAGAACAATGAAGAACCTTAACAAGAGGATTACTGGCCTCAAATAGTTGCCCCATGCAACAAGAATGAATGTAACCCAAGCTGTACTCAGTTGCATACTGTCTATGCAGGAGATCTCTACCCAACAGACAGGTCAATGTCATGGTTACATTCAGATCTGTTCTGAGTTACAGCTCAATGTCACTAAATGTAGAGAGCCAACTGATATTGGCAACATCCTGGCAGATAGGATCAGTGTTAACTTTACCCCTCTTTCACCCATGAAAGAGCACATGTCTATAATGGAAGACTGCAAAGTTGCTGTCATCATGGCTGCACAGGTAAAAAACACTCTCCAAAGACAGTATCACAGCAGCCATGGGACTAGATAACTTCCCAGTCTGCATAGTATCTACTTCCCTGAAGTAAACATTAACATGGAAGTTCTGTGGCTACTGACATTTCCAGAGGACTGCAAACTAGGAGCCATCATTGTTAACACTAAAGATGTGGACATCCTACAAAAGGGCCTCACTGAGACAGATGGCTGTTGTCCAAGCCATGGGCTGTAGCTCAATGCCAAAAGGTGCATTATCATCACCTTTGTTAAAATCTCTGTAGCCAAGAACTACAACATAGGTAGTAGTATACCTCACACTTTAAGTGTGACAAGAGATCCTGGGTAAAGGGTGGACAGTGGATACAACTGTGATAAGCACATTCCAACAGTAGTCAGGGAAACCCTCTTATGTGGCACACCTCATCACAAAATGTGTCTCATGCAGAATAAAAGAGGACATTGTTCCCCTCTACTCACCACTCACTAGAACTATAAAAGAGTACAACGCCACTGTTGCTATGTACCTCACAAGACAACTACAACAACTGGAAAGCCAGCAGCAATACCTCACAAAGAGCATTAGTGGCCTGAAATACATGCCATACACAGACCATCGCAAAATGCTCCATCTGTACTCCCTTGCATATCGCCTACTCAGAGGTCTTCACTGCGTAACATCCAAAACTATGTCAAACATGCAGCTTTTGGATATGATCCAAGTAAAACACTCACAATCACCCTGACCTTTGGACCCAAGGCCACGAGTGAAATACAAAAAGAAGTGGTGTAGCCATTTACCTTATGGATATCCACACCTCCAGGTTACAGCCACAGCATGAGGGCTTGGAGACCCTGCAAGTGCAACTAACATTGGACAAAGCTGCCCATCAGATTGCAGCCTGCTACAGATCATGTACCTTGTCTCAGGAACCTCACTCAGTATTCTGGAGAACAATGGCAAATATAAAGGTCCTATCAAACACCATTATATGAGGAGATTACAACTACCCAAACAATGAGTGGGTGAATTACTCATATATAACGTCCTTTGCCCAATGTGTCCTAGAGTTAAGAAACTCTAACACCCTCGAACAGCTGGTCAGCACGCCCACAAGAGGTGACAACATACTGGACATGATCATCACCAACATGGGGTACCAGTGTTCCACAACAGAGATAAACCCCTCACTGGTAATATCAGATCATTAAGTAATTACACTGGACATCCACATCCTGCCCCCACACCGAGTCAATGAAACCACTGTGAAGACATTTTCAAAAGCAAACAGCACACTTCCCAAGACCAAAGTGGAAAGTTCCAAAGCCCTCTTGCTATAGGATAATGGTATACAATCTACCAAATCATTTACAAGTGCATCCTATGAGCTTCTACAGGGATGCATGGATCAAGACATCACAAATAAAACCAAGATGCACTCCTCCAAAAATAAGAAAACAATCTGGTGGTCGTTGCCCATAAATAAGCTAGACAACAGAAGGAGGAAACTAACACCTGATAGAGCTAACTTCACTAAAGGAAAGGCATCACTGATCATTATTAGGATGAAACAATGATCGCTCATAAAATAATCCAAGCATAGTTTCTAAAGACAAACTGCCAAGGAATGTAAGAATAACAACCGCAAAGCCTTCTGTAGCTATATCAGACATGTAGGTGTCAACTTCCAAATATGCTGTCAGCTACTGAAAAAAGTAATGACATACACCGAACCAACTTTCATTGCCCACACCCAGGAGGACAAGTGCAGTGTAACCCCCCCATCACCCCCAAAATGGCCTGTGTCTATCACAGAAGGATACAGAGACACAGACATTATGGACATGCAGGTAAAGACAGCCCTCACCAAAGCTAAGAACATAGCATCAATGTGACTGTAAGTTGTCCCAGGCTGTGTCTTACACTAGGCCCACAAGGAACTACACCCACACCTACATTCACTGTTCAGACTCAAGCGTATCACAGGCTATGTACCCAAAGAATGGCATACACTAACAGTCATCCAGCTCCACAAAGGGTGTGCCAAAACAGAACCTGGAAACCATTGCCCAACATGTGTACTCGGTCTGGTCTACAGAGCTATTGAGCAAATCATCATGGAACCCATACACTGAGACTTTGGAGATCTCCAGACACTGGACTCTACACAACTTCGCCTTGTTAAAGGCATAGCCTGGCTCCTAAACCTAGTTGACTTATTTAAAACAGTTACCATGAACATAGATGGAGGTGAAAGTAGTCCACACAGCCCACCTGGACTTCACTAAGGGCTTACCACACCATTCCCCACTCTGTTATCATGGACAAGTGTACCGGCTTGAACATGAACAGCTATGTCACAGGATGGGTGGCAAAGTGGCTCACAGATCAAACACACATGTTCATAGTTGTGGGTGCCATGTCCAACTCTAAGCCAGTCACAAACGACATCACACAGGTCTTGGTCCTGGGACCCCACCTGTTCAGTCGATACTGCTCAGAGGTACAGGCAAGCATGGCAGGTGTAAGGCTGAACAGATGTGCAGATGACTGGAAACTGTGGTCCATAATTGACTGTACAGCTGACAGAGACATCCTCCAGAAGTTTCTTACAGAGACAGATACCTTGTGTCAAAACAATGCACTCAAGCTGAATGGCAAAGAATGCATAGTCATCCCCTTTGGGTAATACAAAGTGCACACAAATTACCACATAGGTGGTAATCCAGCATGTACGGAGAAAGAAATTATGGCCCTGGGGACACAGGTAGATAGTAAACTCCCCTTTGATGATCACATGGCCTAAGTGTTTAGACATTCGTTCAATGTATGCCATCTAATGTCACCTAATGTAACACACTTTGTATAGTCTGATGATGTCACCATCCTACAAATATACCTGTGGAAAATAAACCCCCCCTTAATATGTATAGAGCGTCGTGTTAATGCATACTCCTCTAATATCATGAAGTAGTTAGGTAGGGGTTTGAATCCTGCACTGAGCAAGTGTGTGTTCCCCTTGAAGGAACAACCTTTTAGGAGAGTAGTGAAACACCTCAAAAGTGGTAATCTAACCTCTGTCAAGTCTGATGAAGTCACCATCCTACAAATAGACCTGTGGAAAAGAAAACTGACAGTAATGTGCATAGCGCATTGTGTTAATGCTTGCTCCTCTAGTATCATGAAGTAGTTAGGTAGGGGTTTGAATCCTACACTTTGTGAGTGTATGTGTGTGCCACTGTTGGTCAATGTGTCGTGGGTTTTCATTTTACCACTGTATGTATGCATTGCACATGTGAGCTAGCTGTGTGTCAAATACATATCTGTACATGTTACCTCAATGATTGCATGTGTGGGAACCCTGCTTTCTCCAAGAACACAGCTGTCATCCTTGCCAGACTGTGCTGCTGCTTCCCAGACCTTAGGTCACATCTGTATGCTTGTGACAAGGCCAGCCTCTGCAGTGATCCCTGGCCTTGGTCATCTGTGTCACACAAAGTCATTACGATTACTATTGGAATGTGTGAGCGAGGGTCTATGGCCGAGGTATATGTCAGACCTGTTCAAATGCAGCAAAGTCTGTCCATGATGACAATTCATAGGTGTAGAACAAACTGTGGATATGCATGCAGACCCCTTATTGCTTATGTGATCCACCAAGGGATTCCAAAATACCTTTGGAAATGTGATTAACAAAGGAGAGATGACATAACACTTGGTTGCATGTACACATCGGTACCTGTTCATCATGCTGGTGGCTACTATCTATGTGGTACTGTGGGGATAATATGTTCCTTATAGGTGGTTGACTATACTTAGTCTGGCTTATAGCTTTACAGCATGGGTTTGACAACAGGCATTTGTATGTATGATACCCTTGTGGAGTATGTGTGTGTCATCTGGAGAATGCATTATAGGCCACAGTATGGATTACCAGATGTGGACGGACATATCCCTATTGTGATTGCTTTTACCTAAGAGAGCTATATGGCAAACAGGAGTGGTCTCAGTAATGGGTGCAGGTGAATACCAGTGGTTACTGGCATTGTATAGTACCCGAAGGATCCAAATATTGCTGTGTGTCCTATATCTGTGTGTCGGTTGTCAAGACATCATCTAACGATTGGTTATGGTCAGGCTGGTGAAGTGATGTATACCACCAGAATGCAAAACAATGACAGATAGTAACAGTATCACCCACAGCGCAGTGTCAAACCATGTCATACAGACATGTGTAGTCAGGTTCTGGAATGTGTGTAGTACAATGCATACTGACCACCAATAGAAACTATGGAGTGTTATTGTGTAATACAGAGCATGTCACCCTGGCCATGTGTCCACTATGCACGTACATGCAGACAGTGCACCTCCACCATATTCACAACTGTACACCTGAAAATCTGTGCTACACACATTTCACACATACTGTCCACTCTCTAACACATGCTGCCAATACTGCACACATCAGCCAAGTGGCACGTGGCCAGATAATACACAACTGGAACCAACACTGGTGTAAACAACACTACAATGACAATGATAGTTTAACGCATCGTGCCTGCTCAGCTACACCTTCAAGCATATCATTACACTCTGCAGCTGACAACATGCTAACATTGCTATACTGCTATATAGACACCCTGTGCATCAGCACCATGGTAGCCTGTTCCTTCATCGATGATACAGATGACAGGAGGCGGCACAGGTTTCATCATATGCACAGTGTGTGTTCTTGGTTCGCCAGAGGCCTACAGTGAGCCATCCAATTGACATGTATGTGTGTGTGTGTGTGTGTGTGTGTGTGTGTGTGTGTGTGTGTGTGTGTGTGTGTGTGTGTGTGTGTGTGTGTGTGGGGGGGGGCAAGAATTCTGGAATGGGCCAATGTTGTTGTAATTTGTGTGGGTATGTGTTAGCGCTAGGTGTCTGGAGTATGTGTGTGTGTCTGCATGCACCCAGTTCCAGCATGTGGCTGCCATATATGGGTATTTGTGGGACAGCCACAGACTGTACCTGCGAGGCTTTACAGATCACCGTCTCTGGCCACGGATACGGTACCTGTGCCTGACAGGGGTGCTACTGACACAATCAGGTACTAAGCCAGACTGGGTACTATCCCCAGAGATGGATGGATGTACACTGGACACAGATCCCAGCTGAGACTGTCCAGAGCCTCGTGCACATGGTCTTCTAGGACATTCTATGGACAGCCCACTCCCAACATTGCTGGGGCTGGTACTGGCACTACGAGAGTGGCTGTGGCTTGAAGGATGTCTGCGGCGACTGCAAGCTGCTGATGCTGCTGTCATAAGTCCACATTGATGTCTCTACTGTCCCGCACTGTCCTGACACATGGACATGACATTGCAGAGGATATCTAATGTCTCTCCCCAACGTCCATCAGTGACCTCAGTGTAATGTCGGATGGTACCTGCTAGGTCACAGATACTGTCAATGACAGCGGTGTTATGGGCCCTCTGTGCCCTTAGTCCCTGTCTGGTATACCGTTCCATACATGCCTGTGCCTCCATGACAGCCTGGAACATGCGTGACGTTATCAGACCTGTGGCACATCTGCCAGTGGCATGATGAGCAGCAGTGCTCCTACGAGAACCCCTGGACATCTGCCTATGTGGAACCCTTCCAGACATCTGGGTATGGCTGCTGTGTTGGGAAGCATGTGCCATGGATAACACACTGTCCTGGCCAATGCCAACTGTACGCTGTCCCTCAGCTATGGGCATTGGTGATGGATGTATTGGCAGTATGACTGTATGCATGGATGGGGTGGACAGCTGTGTACTGTCAATTGGTGGCCCAACGACAGACCCTGGCAAACACGCCTGTGCCTCAACACACCTATCTTCATTATCACTATGTGGCTCAGTGACATTAGTTTCCCTGCTGCAGTGAACCAGCCCTAACACAGCACCTGTGGGAGGGAGACAGGAAACACACTTTACAACCTGTACATGATGTCGGCACACATGCACACATGCACAAATGAACACATGAACACATGCACACATAGGTTCATAGGTTCATAGGTTCATACTAGGCTATCTGCCCAAGGGCATTTACAAGCCTAGCCCATAGTTTTGTGGCTTACGCCACCCCTTTAGTATGGGGAACTATACCCATTATTTTGCTGTGCCTCTGTCGAGCAGTGACACTGAGGTAATCCCTGGGGTATATCTGCGATCTCCCATCCATTGGTCAAGATTTCTCTTGAACAAGGCCAGCGAGGTGCTCTGCCTCACATATAGGATTTTGTTCCACAGCATAGAGTCTTTGGGTGATGAATCTATCCCTCCAGCACATCCTATTAATAGCCGTGTCGAGGTTTAAGTCTCCGCCTTGTGGCTCTGATGGATCTAGATGTTTTGAGGTGAAGCATATTCATCAAATCTGGGTTTGACATGGCCTTGTATGTTAGGCAAAGGTCACCTCTGAGCAAGCGTGCGACTGAATAGAGCTGGAGTTCTTTCAGTCGAGCAGCATAGGACAGATTTTTGAGACCCTTTATCCTTTGGTGAGGAACTTTTGTGGCCTCTCCAGCTGCTGCAAGTGTCGGGTCAGATACATTCCGAATGGGGCATTGTACTCAATCATTGGTCTGCTGAGTGATGAGTAGAGGGAGACAATGACCTCCCTTGATCTAGATGAGAATCCCTTCATGATAAGGTGGGCAATGTAGAAGGTCTTCCTAACTACTTTAGCTACATGGGTGTCGAATGACAGACTACTATCAACCTGGGTCCCCAGGTCCCTGATAACTTCTTCTGTGCTCAGTGGATTGCCACCTATTTGGTAGCTAGGGGTAACCTTGTTTTTGAAGGGTATGACTATGCATTTTTGGCATTTAACTTTAGGCCATGGCTCTGGCACCAGTTATCCGCTTCTGTGAGACCCTTCTGAAGGATATCTGTGTCAGATGTGTTTTCTACTATGGCACCCAGTTTGCAGTCATCTGCAAACTTTGTCAGCCATAACCCTCCTGTGTTTGCTTGTACTTCAGAAGTAGATGCCAAACAAGTGGGCCTAGGACTGAGCCCTGTGGGACACCACTTGTGACAGGCTTTGAGTCTGACATGGTGCCAGCAACTCTGACCCTGTGGGTTCTGTCACTCAGCCAGTTTGCAACCCATCTTGTGATGTATGGGTTAATATTTAAGCTGATGAGTTTTTCAATGATACCCGAGTGGGGTATTGTATCGAAGGCCTTAGCCAGATCGAGGTAGGCTGTATGGACTGCCTTTCCTCATCAATGGCTTTGGTGACTGTTTCAAAAGTCAACCAAGTTTAAAAGGCATGATCTGCCTTTGACAAAGCCAAACTGGTTGGATCCAAAGTCTGCAAATTCCCTATGTCTTTATTTATGAGGTCCATTATGATCCTCTCAATGGCTTTGCAGATAAGGCTTGTCAAGCTAATGGGCCGGTAATTTCCAGGGTCGGTGGAGGCACCGCCTTTGTGAAGTGGGACCACAGTTGCAGTGCGCCACTCCCTGGGTACGTATCCAGAGGTAAGGCTCTGATTAAACAGCTGTCCTAGCTGTGGGTTTAATTCCTCATTGAGTTTGTGGAGCACACAGCCGGGGACACCATCAGGTCCCATGGATGCTGTGTTTTTTTTGCTTTGGAGAGCAGTTCTCACTTGGGCGTTGGAGATGTTTGGGGGCTGCAATCATTTGGTATAGATATCTCCTTTTGGGGAGGGGAGAAGTTTGCACTGAACCTGTCAGCCAGTATGTTGGCAATGTCCGTGGGATCAGTAATCTTCACATCATTTTGAACTAGTTCTGAGCATATCTGGGAGTTTCCTCCCAGGTTTCTAACATAGCTAAAGAAGGCCTTATGATTGTCTTTGAGTCTTTAGCTATTTTTCTCTCAAAATTTGCTTTGGATGATTTTATGAGAGCTCTTAGTTTTACTTATAGTGTTCAAGGGTGTCTTACCTTTTAAGGATTTTGCTCTATCTTGTAGTAGCTTCCTCCTTTGTTGTAGAGTTTGTTTATGGCTGGGGTCCACCAGACTGGACGCGTGCCTTTGGTACAAAGAGTCTTTGTTTTGCTGGGATTGCCTTATCCATGCAGTCCTGCAGGTGCTGGTAGAAGGCATTTGTAAGTGATTCAGCGACATGTGTACTGTTTTCCTCGCTCGGGGCCTTAAAGGAGACCACACTAGTCTTTAGAAGTGTGAAGTCGGCTAGAAGTTCTTTACTGTGGTCTTTTATTTCAGGTGGGGGTGGGATGAGGACCTCCAGCGAGATTAGTTTGTGATCTGATCTCACCAGTGAGGGTATACTTCGGTGTTGAACATTGTGCTTCCATGTTCGTGATGATGAGGTCAAGTATGTTATCTCCTCTTGTGGGGATGGTAACTAGTTGTTCCATGGCATTTGAGTTTATGAATTCCAGGAACTTTTGGGCTAGGGTGTTTGGGCTTGAGTAGTGTTCCCAGTCTATATTAGGGTAGTTGAAGTCACCTAGTATGATGGTGTTTGGTGATACATTTATCCTCTAGTGTTTTCAGGAAGGCCATGTGAGGTTCCTGAGTTTGTGAGGGTGGCCTGTAACATGCTACAATTTGCAGAGCAGTCTTGCCTATGGTTAATTGCACCTGGATGGTCTCCGATGCATCGTCTGCAACCAGTCTTGAGGTGTGGGAGTCCTTGATGAATATGGATACACCCTCCTTTCTTGGTATTGTCCAGATTTTGGGGCCGAACGCATGATATGAGGTAAAACCTGATAGTGCTGGGGTGCTCTCAGGAGCCTTGAACCAGGTTTCTGTCACAGCACAGACATCGATGTTCTCCATACTGAGAAGGGCCTCGAGTGCGTGCATTTTGAGATTCAGACTTCTGGCATTGAGCAGCATTACCCTTAGTTTTTTCCTTTTGTGTTCTAGGGTGGCAGGTTTAGAATTTGAGCCTTGCCTATAAAAGGCACTATGGGGTGGCAAGAGCCTTTGCCAATATCCGAATCCCAGGGTGACAGGTGCAAGCCCCTTGGAGCAGCGTGGCTTGTCCAGCATGTCATCCCAGGCAGACAGACACTGGATCCCCTTTGAATGACACCAGTGTTTAAGCCAATTGTTAAAGCTGATCATCTTATCTCTGTATTGTGGCATCATTCTTGGTGAAGGTAGGATACTGCTCAAGGTCAGGGTCATACCTGCCTGGGCTACATAATCAGAGAGCTCCTCGATGTCTCTTTTCATGTAGTCCAAGGAAGTACGTCTCAGGTCGTTTACACCAGCGTGGACAATGACTGAGTCGTATTTGTACCTGCTGTTGAGAGACCTGAGTGCTTGCATTATGTGGCGGATTCTAGCGCCCGACAGGCAGCTTACTGTGACCTTCTCCTTACTCAGTCTGGTGAGCGGGACGTCAGTGTGTCTGACTATGGAGTCACCAATGACTAGTGTGTCTGGCATTTTGTTTGGCCTTAAGGGCTGTGACTGTTTTGTATAAAGTGACACGTATATGAACACATGCACACATGCACACATGAACACATGCACACATGAACACATGAGCACATGCACACATAAACACATGCACACATGCACACATGAACACATGCACACATGCACACATGAACACATGCACACATGAACACATGCACACATGCACATATGCACACATGCACACAAATACACTCTTCACTACAGCAGATACCCACACACACCACCAGCAATCCAAAACATACTTAATAGTGGTTGAAGGTGGGTTACAGTATCACAAGGCAAACAGTCATATCACACATGTCAGCATGCAGAAAATTTGTTGCTCAAGACCATGCAGTGCGAGTGTAGACAGCCCGTGTTAATGACAGTATACATGGCTTTGATGCATGTGTGTTGTGGTCAGTGATTGGCCTCACCCCGGAACACAATGTGTACATGGACACAACATTGCTGTGCAAGTATTAAAAGGTCTGCAATGTCTTGTGCACTATCACTCACAAGTATACATACCAAGGCTGGATGTGTATCTGTGTGTCACATAGATATCCATTTCTGATTACAGTGTCTGTGTCTGTAGCAGATAATTGTGGACACAGGTTTAGCGCATGCATGCTATGTATACACACAGGATGAGTGGTGCATGTATATGTGATGGAATACCATTGCTCAACATGGCCATTGTACAGTGGGTATGGTGAGTGTAGGACATATTGTGGACATGCCAGTGCCAGCCATGACATGGCATGCTACAACATGACTGCAACATTAAACATCACACATACCCAATGTTTGTCATGTGACCTATACACTCAATAGCATTACAAGACATATATGTGTCACTTTATACAAATGGTGATTGCTATGCATATTGTGTATAGGTGCATATGTTTGCACACACACAACACTGAGGTGCATAGCAATGACTGCTATATGTAGTACTGTGGTCACTGTAACTGTATGGGGTATAGTACCATGAGCCATCATCATCATGCATCATGTGGTTACTCAAGGCTACTAATGTGTGCCAGACTGCCACCTAGCATACTGTACCTGAACTGCAGTACTGTGGCTACAGTCGCAATTACACAGCCACTTGTTACATGGGTTTGTCAGGTGCCCAATAGGGAGCATTGAGTAACATGAACATGTTATGTGTTGAAGAGTGTCGCACAGCCCAATGATAGGCCTCTATCCCTCAGGTATATTATGTGTGCTGTGTGGATGACATGTGGGATACTGAAGTGTGACCTTACAGTGGGTGTCTGGATACGCTATGTGTAGCATGTTAAGGTGTACTGCATATGACAAAGTTGTGTATGTTGTGTACATGTGTATCAACTATGCCTATCCAATGTCCAGTACGGTGTTGCCACAATTGTGTGTGATGCTCTGTGTATTGCATGTGATTTAGGCAGCTACTGTCATTACTGAGATGTGCATAGTCTCACAGCAAACATGCACAGCATGCATTATGCGTAGGTGTGTTACATGTACATGGCCTACACCTCACCTATGACATGCACATTTCATTAGCAATATTAAAATTATAACACGCTCACTAGCATCAACTGGCTGCCTTGCTGTCACACCAGAAGGACCTACAAGAATATGAGACAGTTTGTCAGTGGCCACAACTATGCCATTGCTACTGTGAGTTTGCTAAACTACAGTAGTACAACAGTCGACAGTCACAGGTGTACAGATTATATTCAAAATATCAGTATTGCACAACACTATGCAGCACAACTGCTAAACACACAGTGCACATGTCACATATGCATAATCTACCAGTACAGGTAGCAGTAGTCTACAGATAGGTCATCTTACCTGCACGCTCCATGTCAACATGCTGGGTGGCTCTGGCCTCCATGATAACACATGTAAGTTGCTGTTCCTGTGGTTGGCCAGGAGCCACCATGCTTAGGAGCAGCTCCTCCACTCTGGTGAGGGGGGATGAATGGCAACCCCACCACCTGTGGCAAGCTGTTGTCGATGGATATCAGATACACGCCGCCGGACATGTCTAATTAAATCACTGCAGTGATGGTGTACCTGCTCATATGTCCGGTTATGCAGGCTTATGTCATTTACCTGAAAAACAAGATCTTGCTACAGTGCAGTCCACTCATGCTGGTCCTGGCTGGTTCTAGAGAACAGCAGGGTGTAGTGCTGCACCAGGCTGTTGTGTATTTCGGTTTCCTCTGCAACTGTATAACATGGATTTCTTTGGTGGGACATGCCCCTGGAAGACAATTAAACAAGATGAGTGAGCAAGTCATGTGGCACACAACATCCTAAAGTAGAGATATCAATTACCTGCCATATTTTGCATTCGATTGGTTGTCAGAGGATACACATGTTAAATACCACATATTAGTGCTCAGGCCACAACTTGCTGACAGTGCCTGCCACACTCTATATATCAAACCATGTTCTGCACAGCAGCAAAGAGAAGCCAGTATGTAAGACTATACACCAGTACATGGCACATTGTATGTGACACAATGCACCACCTAGCCACAGGAGGTATATATCAAGCTAATGCATAAAGAAATATGTCATCCATTGCAATGAATGTAAAGTACAGTTACAGTATTATCAGTATACTACAGTAGTCGTTGATGCCAAACCCCTGCCTAACATATGTGCACAGTTGTTAATATAGGTGGCATACTGCTGTACTAAACTATACACGTACACACGTATACTCTGTAACACAGATATGATTGAGGGCATGGTACAGGCATAATTACACACACATCAGACATAATTACAACACACAAATGTATGCCAACCCAGATGAGCTTTACCAGTGTACCAAACGGTACTGTGTGTCACTACTTACAAAACCTTATGCCTGAGGTATGTAATCTGTGAGGACTACAGGGAACACACAAAACAGTGTTTCCAAGCAATGTGAACATACACCATACTGTATTGTTTAGGCCTACAGCTTCAGATAGTACTACAGTTCATATGGGAGTTGGATTCACCAGCAGTACCACTCACTAAGCATACATGCATTGCTTTAGCCTACAATGGGACACCACAGTCGACAACAAGGGACTGCGTCACACCATATGCCATACTACTTTTCTGCCTAGCAATAACATCTTTTGCTGGGATCACAGCTAGGACACAAACTACCATGACAGAAACAATTTCACAATATGCTATCACACCTTTACAGACCTTGCACACATTCACCAACACATTCACCATCACACTCAGTCAACCTCACATAGCAATTATTGCACTAAGTATATGTGTGTGTGTGCATTCTGTCATAGGTAGGTAATACGCCACTGGCCCTAGGGCCTACAGCAGCCTATTCATATGCTACTCTGGCCTTTGACACACATGCAATTTAATTTCACTTGCCCCTGTCAACCAGAGCCACAGAGCTGATTCCCAGGGTGTATTTCCTATCTCCCAAACAATCATCAGGATTATTTATGACAACTGCTAATGAGGAGCTCTGTTTGCTATTGATAGGTGGTTTGTTCCAGAGTATGGCATGCCTCTGAGTTAGGACTCTATCCCTCCAGCATGTGCTGTTTAGTGAGCTGACAAGGTTTAGGGCCCTAGAGCGTGTATCTGGGAGGGATTGTAATATGTTTACATGGAGGATGTCCAACAGCTATGGGTGTGACATAGCTCAGTATGTTAGGCAGAGGTCACCTCTGGGTAGGCGCTATGCAACACAGTGTAGCTGTGGTTTTGTGAGTCGGTCGGCATAGGGCATCTGCTTGAGGCCAGTATTACTCTTTGTGAGGAATGTTTGCGGCCTTTCCATTTGCTGTAGTTGTCATGTGAGGTACATACCACAGGGGGCATTGTACTCTATAATGGGTTGTAAGTGTGATGAGTAGAGGGGAACACTGACCTATATTTCCCTAGATGATACACCTTTTGTGATGACATGTACCATGTAGACAGAGTACATGACTAGTGTGGCACTGTGATTATCAAAGGGGAGGCTACTGTCCACCTGTGTCCCATGTTCCCTTATCACACCTTCGGTGTTAGGTAGACTACCACCTATGTATTAGTTAATGGGTACAGTGTTTTGGCAAGAAGGGATGGCACTGCAGTGTCAACACTGAGCTTCACTCCATACCTTGGTCACCAGGCACCTGTCGCAGTAAGTACGCACCATGTCTGTCTCTCTCTCTCTCTCTCTCTATATATATATATATATATATATATATATATATATATATATAGATATATAGATATAGATATATACATACACACATACATATAAACATCCATTGCTGTACATATAGATGTACATATAGGCACATATACAGTCCACTTTTCATGGTGGGTATATCAATTATGCGACAGTTGTGAGATGTACAGTTATGTAATAATATTGCACAGTGTTGTGCAGACTGCATTGAAGGTGTCCTCAGCCCATGTAGCTTTAGCAGGCCTCACTGGCTGCAACACTGCAAAACTGACAGAGCATACCCACAGCGTTTAACCACCACATGTCATATACCAGCACTGCATGCTGCTTTCTTTGCCACACACTACAATCTACATAGAAATATGCACATAACAACCTTCAACAACATATATATATAGATATATATATATATATATATATATATATACACCCTTCACAAACAGTTGCAGTATGTCCCTTGCCCTATGCACATGTACAGATACATATAGATACATACTGTTGCCACATATGGATGATTCACAGTATGTAGAGTACTCTTCAAAAACATCTACTACATGCCAGCAAATACATATGTGTTATATACCTTTCCTTTGTATTTCTCTGTTCTGTCTGTTTTTAAAGGAAATATTTTTTTTTTTTGGTTTGGGTTTCCTCTGTCTGTTGATGTTGCTCCTTCTTTTTCTGTGTCTCTCTGTTTCTGTCTCTTTGTCTGTGTCTGTGTCTCTGTCTCTGTCTCTCTCTCTCTCTCTCTCTGTTGCTGCAATGAGATTATTGCATGAGTGGACAGCAAGTACAGCCTGCTTTTCTAGGTATCTGCACATGTGCATGTGATGGCCTCTGCACCAATTGGTGCCCACCATTTACTAATTGCATGCAGCCTGCTGTGTGGTAATTGCAGTACTCACTGTCATAGCAGCTCACTGCTATAAAATGCTAAGTTAGGTAGGTGTAGCCCTTTCAGCTTTCCAAAGTGGGGCCCATGTTTGTTTGCTGTGGACACCGTTGTACCAGTCAGAAGGTTGGTATACTTCTTATATCTGAAGCCAGGGTTGTAGCCAGTGATTTGCATGTTGTACTCAAACCTGAATGTTGCTGCTTCTAGTACACACTTGTCAGTGTAGAATTTTACTCACCCCTCCAAATGCTTACACAAGATACATGGGAGTATGTAGTTTCTTTTCTAATTAGACAATTAACTGCCATACAAAAGTAGTTATTGCAATGAATTCTTCTGGCACATGAACTGTTTTCGAACTACTATATTGTAAATATTAATTAACTCACTTCTGAACAGTTTGTGGTTTATTTGTGTTGACATTAGCACACGCTGCTCAAGACAACTGGACACATTTCAGTACTGAGTATGCCTACCTACATCCTTGGTAGAGCCTGAATACACAGGTATATTGTTCTTTTGGGTAGAGGTGCAGAAGTACAGAGAGCATTATATATTATTGTGTGATGTTTATCATGCTGAACATACAGAGTTGCTGTGTACCTGTTAGTCTATCAAGACAAGTAGTCTGCGTAGCTCCCACCTGTGGACATATCCAGATGGTAGCCAGAGGTTAGCCTATTATTCTTTGTCTGTGCACCACACCGGTCTTTTCTGCACTGGAACAATGGTATTGTCACAGCTGGTTGCTGCCAGTACATGGCTACATCCTTTGATATTTCTGTGTTGTACTCCTACATAAGGGTATGCTTGTGGGACTCGTTCCAAAGCTATTTGCAGAGTAACAGTAGAAAAGCTGAAATGCCTGTGTGTTTCTGCATCTGCCAGGCCTCTGATACACTCAGGTATATATTTGAAGAGCCACAGAGAACGGTACATATAAGTGAGGTACACCTGTAATATATTACATAGGTTCATAGGTTCATAGTTTGGTACTAGGCTATCAGCCCTAGGGCCTATACAAGCCTAGCCATAACAATTCCCTGGCTATTTTTTCCCACATTATTTACTTTACTGGACCTCTGTCTAGCAGGGCGACTGACATGATCCCTGGGGTGAATTTCCTTTCTCCCATCCAATCGTCAAGGTTCCTCTTGAAGAGGTCCAAAGAGGCACTCTGCTTGACATGTATGGGCAATCTATTCCAGAGTCTGGGGAGTCTCTGGGTCAGGAACCTATCCCTCCAGCATGTTTTGTTTATTGTGATGACAAGGTTTAGATCCCTGGAGCGTGTAGCGCTGAGGGATTGGGATTTCTTTAAGTGTAGCATGTCCAATAGCTCTGGGTTTGACATGGCCTTGTATGTTAAGCAGAGATCACCTCTGAGTAGATGATATGCAACAGAGTATAGCTGGAGTTTTTTAAGGTGGTCAGCGTAGGGCATCTGCTTTAGGCCTGTGATTCTTTTAGTGAGGTATTTCTGAGGCCTTTCCAGTTGTTGCAGATGTCTTGAGAGGTACATACCAAATGGGACGTTGTATTCTGTAATGAGTCTAATGAGGGATGAGTACAGTGGGACAATGACCTCCTTTTTTCTGGATGAAAAGCCCTTCATGATGAGGTGTGCCACATAGAAGGATTTCCTGACTGTTGTGGCGATGTGGTTATCGAAGGTGAGACCACTGTCCACCTGTGTCCCTAAGTCTCTTATCACACTTTCTGTGTTTAGTGTACTGCCACCTATATGGTAATTCATGGATACATGTTTTTTCCCAAAGGGGATAACAATACATTTCTTGGCATTGAGCTTGAGCCCATGGCTCTGGCACCAAGCATCTGTTTCTGTAAGGCCCTTTTGTAGAGTATCCACATCATTTGGGGATTCAATAATGGCTCCCAGTTTGCAGTCATCTGCAAACTTTGTTAGCCAGAGTCCCTTAGTGTTGACCTGTACTTCAGAGAAGTAGATGCCAAACAAGAGCGGCCCCAGGACTGAACCCTGAGGTACTCCACTTGTCACTTGTCTGGAGCTGGATTTGGAGTCGGCTACTTTTACAGTGTGGGTTTTATCAGTAAGCCATTTAGCAACCCATTGGGTGACATAGGGATTAATGCCCAACTTAGAAAGTTTATCTATGATTCCAGAGTGGGGGATGGTATCAAAGGCCTTGGCAAGGTCTAGATAGGCTGTGTGGACCACCTTACCCTTGTCCATGGCTCTGGAGACTGATTCAAAGAAGTCAATCAGGTTCAGGAGACAAGATCGCCTTCACAAACCCAAACTGGGTGGGGTCCAGTGTTTGAAGGTTGCCAATGTCTTTGTTTATAAGTTCCATGATAATACGCTCCATGGCCTTGCAGATAAGGCTTGTCAGACTGATGGGACGGTAGTTTCCGGGATCCAAGGTGGATCCCCTTGTGGATTGGGATAACTGTAGCTCTGCGCCACTCAGTGGGCACGAAACCTGAGGTGAGGCTATGATTAAACATGACACTTAGGTGAGGTGCCAGTTCATATTGTAGTTCATGTAGTACACAGCCGGGATGTCATCTGGTCCCATGGATGCTGTATTCTTGGCTTTAGAGAGTGCATTTTGTACCTGTGTGGCCGTTATTACTGGAATTTGGCAATCTTCCGGTATTGAGATGGGCCATTTAGGGGGTGAGAGGGGGGGTGAAGTTGGCACTGAATCGATCTGCCAGGATATTGGCAATATCCTTTGGATCAGTATATTTAATGCCATTCTGTTTTAGCTCAGAGCAGATCTGAGCATTGCCATTTAGATTCTTGACATAGTTATAGAATGCTTTGTGGTTGTCTTTGGAATCTTTGGCAATTTTATTTTCGTAACTAGCTTTGGAGGTTCTATTTGGGATGGCACGATTCATGCATGAGTGGATGTGCTCGTACAGTGACTTAGTGTAGGATTCAGCAGTTGAACTTTCAGTTCCCGTCTGCATGGGTGTTATGAAGTTTGTCACTTCTGACTTGAGTAGCATGAAGTTGGCTTTGGAGAAGTTTTTTATGGTGGTTTCTTTACTGGGGGGTGGGGGTGGGATGTGGATGTTTAGGGTGATTAGCTTATGGTCAGACCTGACTAACGAGGGGGTGAGCATTGATTTCCCATGTTGGTAATGACCAGGTCTAGGATATTGGAGCCCCTGGTGGGACTATGGATTAGTTGATCCAGGGCATTGGAATTTATGAATTCCAAGAACCGTTGCGCAAAGGTGTTGGGACATGAGTAGTTTTCCCAGTTAATGGCAGGGTAGTTAAAATCACCCAGTATTAGGGTGTTTGGTTCTATCTTAATATTTCCAGTATGTTTAGAAAGGTGTAGTGAGAATCTTGGGGTATGGTGGGGGATCTGTAGCAAGCTACAATTTGGATTGCAGTCTTACCTAGTGTTAGTTGCACTTGGAGAATTTCAGACACATTGTGTTGGCCAACTAGCCTGGTGGTGTGAATATCCTTGGTGAATATTGACACTCCTCCACCTTTAGTGTTTCGTCCTGGTTTGGTGGCCGAAAAGTGTGGTAAGAGTTGTAGCCTGGTATTGCAGGGGTGCTCGCTGGAGCCTTGAACCAGGTCTCAGTTACTGCACAGATATCGATGTTCTCCATTTTTAGGAGTGCCTCGAGAGAGTGCATTTTGAGGTTTAGACTTCTAGCATTGAGTAGCATTACCTTCAGATTTTGCATGCTTGTACCTGTTACGGTGGTGGTTTTGTCCTTTGAAGTTTGCCTAAAAAAGGCACTATAGGGGTGGCAAGAGCCTTAGCCAGTAACCTGAATCCCAGGGGTGACAGGTGCAGACCATCTCTGGCAAAGCATCGTGGTCTGTCAATCATGTCATCCCAGGCAGACAGATACTGGATCCCCTTTGAATGACACCATAAGCTTAGCCAATTGTTGAAGTCAATCATTTTATCCTTATATTGTGGTATCATTCTGGGCGAAGGCAGGATGCTACTCAGGCATTAAGTTGAGACTGTGAGAGTATCATAGCATATGTACTAATACACATTTTCTGATGTGCAAGCAGTGTGTACTCTTACTTATTGACATTATTCATTGTGTAATTACCCACTTTTCTGCCTAGCATCAGTATCTTTCAGAGGGATTCTGAGGGACACAACTAACATTTGTTTATGAATCAGGGACATCCCTGAAAAGCAGTCACAGTTGGGAAGTATGGCCTCTGCCCTATTCAAATATGCCAGTGTTTATCCTGCTCTGATACTGTGTGGGGTTTGTAAAGTGCTACTGTAACATTATTTCCTGCTAGAATGGCTGGTTCTCTTTTCACAGTCATGTCATGCAATTCCACTACAACTGCTGGTAAAGATCCACAGAACAAGATCTGTGTTATGGCATTCCTATTTCCCTTTACATTCACTCATTGTAATGCATGATATATTTATTAAAGCACCAACTTGTTGAATGTCTACTGTGCCTTAGTGGTACTTCATGCAGTGTAGTGTGTCCAAGGTCCGAGACTGACAGAGGTGTTTTATTTTGCTGCTCAGCAGAACAAGGGCCCTGCCATGCAGAGTGACTAAGGCACTTTTAAGCAGTTGTAAGTGGGTTTGCACGGGTTTGGCGAAGCTTAACAATACTTAGCTAAGTGCACACATGCGCACACTCGCTCAAACCCACTAACGACTGCTTAAAAGTGCTTACTCCCGCTAACCCCCGTGCTAATTTCTTTGAAAGAAAAGAAAATGGGGAGATAGGAAAGTGGTGAAAAAGGGGGCACAAAGAGGGAAAGACAGTAGGGAAACCAGCTCGGGATGTGCAGGATGGGTGTAAGGAAAGTCCATAGCTGCCCATTTCTTTACCAGCAACAGCTGTGCATATGTTAGATATTTGGAGTGAAATTTGAAACCTTCAACCCCTGAGAGAGGGGTGAGGACAACAAAGTATGTTGTACTGCCAATTATAATTATCAGTTTACATGTCCAGTGGACATGTGTGTGAAATGGGCAGCTATGTATGGGGCGTAATTTTTTTGTGGGAACAGATTGCCCTTTTTTTTTTTTCAGGTGAGAGTGGAATATGAGGTAGAGGAAGTAGGTATATTTGGGGAGGTAGGTTGGGGAGGTAAACAGACAAGACAAACAAGACACATACAGGGGTGGAATATGACATATGGGATGGGTGAACACAATTGACGGGGAAGGATGTTTGGAAATCGCAAGCCCATAAGCCCACAGATGGTAACAGTGGAACTGAGATCCCCAACCATGGGCAGTCACCACTGCACCTTCACAGCCCGGAGGGTGGCTGTGCTGTGGCTGCGTAGGAGGGGCAGGCTCACCCATGAGTCATGCCACTCTTGCCTTGAGCTGGCATAGGGGATCAGTGACTGAACGCTGGATCTCCCTACATACCACAGCTTGGACCCTTCGGAGGGTGACAGTTGGCCCTTCTCCACCCACGCTTGCATGGGGGGATGAGCCCCATCCCCTGTAGCTCTTCCACCCGAAGGTAGCACAGGACCAATGGAGGAGGGGAGCCCAGGCTGGGCACCGGACCTGTTGGTGCCCGGTGCAATCGCCAGATGAGGAGGGACAGGTGGGTCCACTGGGACCAGCCTTCCCATACGTTCTGTGTTTACGTGTGTTTAATTACAACATAGACAACAGCATTCCAAATTAGTTGCAACAGCATGGAGTAATATTCCCATTAACCCAACACACCAGTGTTCCAACAGTTGGACAGCAAGCATAACACATGCATATATTGAACAACAGTGGACATTCCAACAGCATGCAGGGATGATTGGTGGCAACAGGCCACCAAGATTGTGGTGTTTGAACAGGGCACATGCATCAAAGTAAATGCAGATATTTATAGAACAATAGGACATATGTCCCAACAAATGTTTTGAGATTAGACATACCCACTGAGGTGTGGAATTGCATTGTTTATGCACATACAGTAGGGTGTAACATCTTATAAGTACTTATAGTTTACATTACATTCCTATTGACTGCAGGTGTATATCCCCTACATGTATTATTACACTAGGCAACGTGCATTAGGTTGTGTAATGGGTTTGGCTAGTTCATTATATACCTGACCTATATCTGATATACTAACTGTCCAGGATGCAGATGTTACTACTACGTATTTATATATTTTATTTATATTTATATATCTACATATCTGGATGTGTTCATGTGACATTTTCAGTTATATTTCTACAGAACCCTACATTTCAAGTAGCACACTCACATTTCTGGGGAACACATTAACAAGCTACTCGTGTGCCAGATTTACCTATGCATGCCAGCCATTGACCAACTGTTGAGGACTGTATATATGCTTCACAGCTACTGGCCCTTCCTTCACCCACTTTATATGGGACTGCCCAGCTGTGGGTTGACAGCGGTTAATACAACAGTACTTTTTATATAATGCAAGGGTACAACAACATTTCAAAGTAAGTGACATGGACACACTCCATGTATTATACCTTTAAAAATTACATTACACACTTTTCTAGAGGCTCTCTTATTTATTTGATATTACAGTGCATGCAGAAGACTTATTCAAGATGTATTATACTTTTATTAATAGGTTACAACACTCTTTTTCAGGCTCGCTAACTTATTTTATATGAACGATATAATGGTAAAGCCAACCTCAGAAGAAACGTTCAGTTCGCAAATTCGCAAACGTCTTTTATTTAACACCAGAGTTAAAAAATAAAGTAAAACAACAGATACTGTGAAACACTAAACAGCGTTTTTCGTCCCACCAAGTAGTAGAACTTCTTCAGGCAGCAACCAGCCATTTTACAAAACATACCTAAATAACCTCTTAGTTAATTAATTAATTACCATCAATTGACCACATATTTTCATTTACAAAATTAAGATCTCCTCACCAATACCTATCTGAATTACTTAGTTAGCCAACTTTTAGTAGTTAATTACAAATACATTTGGTTAACACTTGTTTAAAAATACAATATGTATAAATCCTAATTCATCGTGGTAAACCTACCAACACATAAAATAACAATAATAAATATATTTACTAAAACACTTAATATAATTTAAAATTTATAAGCATATGAATAAAGACCTATCCAATATTGTGATCGTTTTATGCAGGTTATTTACGTTAAAAAGATAACATTATTCAAAAAGAGTATTTATGTACACTAAACAGACTTTAACCATAGTATTAGCACAGTCTTTCAGGCAAACCTTGTGGGAAACTGAAATTACTCATGTTTATAAAAATATTTTTTGTTACCTCAAAAGGTTCTTCAACTTTAGGATACAGGCAATTGAGCAAGCTTCATTAATGCCTGGATCTCTACATGCCGCAAGCCGCAACTGCCATGCTAATTCCTTTTTCTCCAATTCTAGTTTTAAATAATTCTCATTGATGAATCTATTTGCTTCACTGTATTTGGTAATGCCATCAATGGCCATGAAAGAAAAAGCATGGCCACTATTAGTGTCACAGTGCCTAGCCAAAGCATTCTCATCCTTTTTCTTTGCAATTGCATATACATGCTCATACACCCTGTCCCGAAGAAGCCTGTCCGTCTTTCCTACATAAAATGGCGGACATTGCTTACACTGTGCTAAATAAAAACTCCCTTAGAAGTACATGAAACCCCGCCCCTAACATCATACCTAACTGACCTAATAGTAAACGAACTTGATGTGTCAATTTCCTTGCAATACTTACAAGCACCACACCTCTTTGTTCCTCTTTTTTCTTTACCTTTTGTGTCGTAGGATTTTATTTCAAGCAGTCATTTCATGTTTGTGCCCCTTCTATATGTTATTACTGGATCAAATTTTAAAATAGTAGATACATTTTTATCCATTGATAAATAACTCCAATATTTCCTCACTATTTTACCAATAGACAGCACTTCTGGGCGATATGTAAAAGTAAATGCTATTGTAAAATCGTTTTTAGTGTCATTTTCTACTATGGTGTCCTGTTCGTGCCTTGTGTTTATATTCACCTGTACACTTACACTCTCAGTTTCCATGTTAGTATTCAACCTGTTGTCCAAGTTGACATTCCCATAAGCTAACAGGGGAACATAAACACCTTTTTTCCTTTTTTCCTTCACTTCTTGAAAAATGTTATCTAAGAATGACTCAGGATATGCCCTCCTTACAAACATTTGGTAAAGTAGGTTACACTCTTCTTCAAACTCACTTTGCAATGTTGTCATTCTTGCCGCCCTCACCAGTTGGCCTTTAACCACTGCCTTTTTCTGGTGAAGGGGGTGCATACTAGTAAAGTGAAGAAAATTGTTTGAATAGGTTACTTTCCTAAAAATGTTTAATGTACATGATGATTTCTGTTTCTTTAAATCAACATCTAAAAAAATAATGGTGTTCTCTTGAAAATTATATGTAAAGGCATGGAATGAGGTTGTTGTATTAAGAAATTCCACAAATCGTTTTGCTTCATCTTTGTTCCCCTTGAATAGAATGAAAATGTCATCAAGAAACCTTCTATATAAGTGTATTTGCTTAAACCACTCACTATTGTAGATCAGATTGTTCTCCCAGTGGGCCAATACCAAATTTGCAAAACTAGAACCCACTGGTGACCCCATAGCCACTCCAATTTTTTGCACAAACAGCCTATCTTCAAAGGACACAAAATTATTTTTTAGAATAATGTCCAATAACTGTTCTATCAATAAGCATTCATTGGTGTTTGCCCCCTTAGACCTAATAAAGTCCACTACCCACTCGATCCCCACATCATGGGGTATACAAGAATACAAGTTTATTATATCAACTGTCAAGAAATTTATAGTTTCGTCAATTTTTATTGTTTGTAACTGTTGGAGAAAGGCCCAGGAGTCCTTTAGAATTTGGTCCTCTGAATTAACATATTTCTTTAAAAAATTGTCCACAAACTTGGCACAAGGATATGTTATAGACTGTCTTGCATCAACCAAGGCCCTAAAAGGAGGATTTACCATATTTTTATGCAGCTTAGTAATCCCAAATATTTTTGGGATTCTTGGAGCTAACAATGTAAGGTATGTGTGTTGTTCTAGGGTGATAAGACCATCCGTGAACAAATCACTAATGAACATTCTTATTCTATTATGCGCTTGGTTCAATTCATTTCTACTAATAGAGGCATAAGTATCACTTTCTAATAGTTTTAACATAGTGTTAGAATAGTCTTCCTTGTAAAACACCACTAGACCTCCTCCTTTGTCAGGTTTCATAAGTCTGAGGGATAGGCTTCTTAATAGATCTAAAAGGGATTTTTCCTCTGGGGACAGGTTACTGTAACCTTTGTTAGTATGTTTCAACATGTCTCTAAATTCATTTTCACATAAGAACTCAAACATATTCAAGGTATTATTCTGGGGTGGATTGAAAGTACTAGATATTCTTAGGCTGTTTTCATTTATCGAATGCTTCCCCAGCAAGACATTTAAATTCAATTTACGTAGAAACAGCTTAAAGTCAATTAATAGTTCAACAATGTCACATTTCTTAGAAGGAACAAATGTCAGCCCTTTGGCAAAAAGGTCGATCAAAACCTGGTCAATTTTACATTCGGTAAAGTTGTAAACAGAAAAATCCCCTGCGCTGTTTTGTAAAACCTCATACAATTTTACCCCATTCAATTGTAGCTGTTGCTGTTGCTGCGGGTATTGTACCTCCGATTGACCCCCTGTGTCCGGTTCGAGGTCCAATTGCCCCCCCCTCCCCCGTCGGAATTTTTTTTGTGGTGCTTGATTCTGGATTACATTGTTGTCAGTAAAGTACATTTGGTTCGTTGTTTGGCAATTAAAATCTTCTTCAAGGGTGTCACCCTCATTAACATACCCCCCAATGTCTGGTTCAATCACTGTCTCCAAATTACTTGGAAAGTTTCTATTAAAATTTTGGCCACTTTGGTCTCTAAGTGCCGTTTGATTACCAGAATATTTATATTTATTGACTTTATTTTGAGGCAGTGATGGTTTGGGGTAAGCTACCCCTTCATGATAGGCCTTTAAATCTCTTTTCAATTTTTTAATTTTATTAGACTTTAATTTCACCATCTGCTGTGATATACTGGAAAGAATTCTATCGTATTCGACCTTGGAACAGGTCATAAAAACAGATACCGACTTTAATAGGAATGAATTTGAATACGATAGAATTATGTTCCCCTGTTAGCTTATGGGAATGTCAACTTGGACAACAGGTTGAATACTAACATGGAAACTGAGAGTGTAAGTGTACAGGTGAATATAAACACTAGGCACGAACAGGACACCATAGTAGAAAATGACACTAAAAACGATTTTACAATAGCATTTACTTTTACATATTGCCCAGAAGCGCTGTCTATTGGTAAAATAGTGAGGAAATATTGGAGTTATTTATCAATGGATAAAAATGTATCTACTATTTTAAATTTTGATCCAGTAATAACATATAGAAGGGGCACAAACATGAAACGACTGCTTGAAATAAAATCCTATGACACAAAAGGTAAAGAAAAA
This sequence comes from Protopterus annectens, assembly GCF_019279795.1. Taxonomy (NCBI): domain Eukaryota; kingdom Metazoa; phylum Chordata; order Ceratodontiformes; family Protopteridae; genus Protopterus; species Protopterus annectens. Next base: position 1,415,847,544 of record NC_056732.1, on the reverse strand, counting down.
AGAGGAACAAAGAGGTGTGGTGCTTGTAAGTATTGCAAGGAAATTGACACATCAAGTTCGTTGACTATTAGGTCAGTTAGGTATGATGTGAGGGGGGGGGGTTCATGTACTTCTAAGGGAGTTGTTTATTTAGCACAGTGTAAGCAATGTCCATCATTTTATGTAGGAAAGATGGACAGGCGTCTTCGGGACAGGGTGTATGAGCATGTATATGCAATTGCAAAGAAAAAGGATGAGAATGCTTTGGCTAGGCACTGTGACACTAATAGTGGCCATGCTTTTTCTTTCATGGCCATTGATGGCATTACCAAATACAGTGAAGCAAATAGATTCATCAATGAGAATTATTTTAAACTAGAATTGGAGAAAAAGGAATTAGCATGGCAGTTGCGGCTTGCGGCATGTAGAGATCCAGGCATTAATGAAGCTTGCTCAATTGCCTGTATCCTAAAGTTGAAGAAACTTTTGAGGTAACAAAAAATATTTTTATAAACATGAGTAATTTCAGTTTCCCACAAGGTTTGCCTGAAAGACTGTGCTAATACTATGGTTAAAGTCTGTTTAGTGTACATAAATACTCTTTTTGAATAATGTTATCTTTTAACGTAAATAACCTGCATAAACGATCACAATATTGGATAGGTCTTTATTCATATGCTTATAAATTTTAAATTATATTAAGTGTTTTAGTAAATATATTTATTATTGTTATTTTATGTGTTGGTAGGTTTACCACGATGAATTAGGATTTATACATATTGTATTTTTAAACAAGTGTTAACCAAATGTATTTGTAATTAACTACTAAAAGTTAGCTAACTAAGTAATTCAGATAGGTATTGGTGAGGAGATCTTAATTTTGTAAATGAAAATATGTGGTCAATTGATGGTAATTAATTAATTAACTAAGAGGTTATTTAGGTACGTTTTGTAAAATGGCTGGTTGCTGTCTGAAGAAGTTCTACTACTTGGTGGGACGAAAAACGCTGTTTAGTGTTTCACAGTATCTGTTGTTTTACTGTATTTTTTAACTCTGGTGTTAAATAAAAGACGTTTGTGAATTTGTGAACTGAACGTTTCTTCTGAGGTTGGCTTTACCATTATATCGTTCATGTCAGTTTGGATTTTATTCTTGGCTAACTTATTTTATATAGCAGTACATGCAGAGATATTATTCAGGAGTAATTTTACCTTTATTAATGGGTTACAACACTCTTTTTTTGGCTCTCTGACTTATTTTATATAACAGTACGTGCAGAGAAGTTATTCAGGGCTTTGTATGCCTTTATTATTGGGCTACAACACTTTCTTTCAGGCTCTGTCACTTATTTTATATGACAATACATGCAGAATAATTACTAACCTGCATGGTGGCGCAGCCTTAGCAGCCTATCTGCATAGGCTTGCTGATTCACAGCATGGACACCTGCAGCTGTGAAGTAAATGAAGGGATATTGAGACATACCTATCCATTATATAGACTACAATAGCATGTCTTACATACTTCATTCCATGGCTACCTACTCAGTAGTGGGGCATTTTTCATGTCATGGGCCTCCTGTATCCATCGGTTCAGTAGGTCCTGCTTACATCTCTTCAGGTCTACATGGTGGTGATGGACCTGCTCACCAGTCCGAGGGATGCCTGTGGCACTGGTGAGATAATGAGCTAACCAGTTCCAAGCCTCTGCTTTGTACTCCATCCCTTGAAACTGGCCCTGCAGGAGTCTTGACTCATGATGGTGGACAAAGAGC